>NC_143578.1:109942735-110242735 GCF_048544385.1 Mastigoproctus giganteus
CAAGCTAATTGGTCTATAATTTCCAATTTCTGATTTATCTCCTTTCTTATGCAGCAAAACTATGATTGCATTATTCCACTGCTTAGGCGTCACACCTTTTCTAATGCACTTTGTGAAGAGTCTTGCCAGTTTTTCTGTTATGTCTCTTCCTCCCAATTTTAACAACTCTACAGTATCTTCATCTTCCCCCAGGGCTTACTGATTCTTCATTTTCTTCAATGCATGTTCTACCTCATCAGGAAGAATATTGGGTATGTCGTATGTGTTGCTACTTTGCAATCCATCTTCCCCAGTGCTGGCATCATTCCCTTGCTCCTTGTATAATTCTCTATAGTAGTGTTCTGTTATTTGAATTATGCCTTCTCTGCTGTTTATAAGTACACCTTTAAATATACACACCAACAAATATTATCTATCTTTCTATACATTAAAATAATTTTACCCTTAGTGATATTTATTCAGCCACCGGCACACTGCGCTTTCTTTTTGTTAACGTATTACTTGGTAATACATTAACAAATACTAAGCTTGTTTTTCCACATTAAATGGTAAAACAAGCTGCTGTTTAAGCATGGTCACGCGCTATGATTATCTAACATGACCAGGCTGTACCATTCTTGATTTCCATATATAACGTATTTATTTAAATAAACTAAATGCAACAAGGCATAATATTTTAAGATTCGATATCTATATAATATTGGTGTAGTACGCCATAGACAACTCTTAAAGAAAAACCATGATAATAGTGTGAAAGGCACCCACTGATGAAAAGCCAACTAGCTTTAAAACTATTTTTATTTGACATCCCAACAATGACTTTGGCTGTGCCGTCAGTTTGCACAGAATGACTCCTATGTGCACTGCCTCAGTCAGTGTCAGTAAGATGGCCACTGCCAGTTTCCTTAAACTGAATAAACCAACGTGTTATAGCCTTGTCTGTTAGTTCATGTTGCCTAAGTCCGTCGGTATTGATGTTGCACTGTTATGACAGATTTCAATTCAGCGTACCACAACACATTGCACTTTCTGTTGCACCATCGCCAACTTACTGAGGTGGTACACAAGAGTCATTCTATGCACCTCACGGTGCAGCCAATGTCATCGTTGAGGTGTCAAATTACCACACTTTTTGCTGCTACAATCATGGCAATCGATCAAATATTCCCAAAGATAAATTAAAGGGAAAATCACGGACACCTTTTTTGATGTATAGAGGGTTGCTTTATGCTGGTTCACTTTTCAAATTACTGGAGTACCCTGCCCAAAACGTAGATGCAGTAATGTAAATCGTTTCCACATGCAAACCACCGTTCTGAACAGGTTTAACAGAGTTTTGTTGTTGTTGTTGTTATTCGGTTTTTAGGAGCATTAGCAACTAAGGCCATATTGCTCCGGGGATATGTGGTGGTCATTCCCTGACCTTTCCGCATCCTCCGTATTTGGTGGTCACGGGCTCGAACCCCAGTCTAATCAAGAATCGTGTGCTACGCACTGCCCCTTCTGCCCACCTGTCTACGGAGACGCCCTAACAGAGTTTTAACGAAAACTTTTCCATTTGTGATGATTCAATTAGTTTAAGTAGGTAGCTATTTTCTATTTTCTTCCGTTTTTTTTTTTTTTTTTTTTTTTGCTTGCGTGTAATTTTGTGTATTTATAGTGTGTAATTTTGTCCTTTGTGAAAATGAGCAAAAAATATATTCAACCCATTCGTGATCAGTGGCACAAAGACCTTAAATATAGGGTGGCCACTGAAAGACTGAAGGGTTTGAAAAGGTCATAACTTGTTCATTTTGAATCTTTTTTATTTTCTTTTTTTACAGATTATAGAGCATCCCTTGGAGATTAAAATGTGGCCACTGAAAGACTGACCACCCTTTCAGAATCTTCTGAAGCGATGTTCTGGCGATTCCTAGTTGAGCAGAGCGACGACGGGTAGAGGCAGATGGACCTGTGCACTTAGGACCTCTTCCCGGAAGATTGCCGACTGATCCAGTTCTTTCAAACTGGGCAATTAGGTTCCGAATCATGTTATCGCTAGGAGGACTTTAAAATGTTGCTGGTATTTTCTCTGAGTTTCAATAATTGATCTTTCACTGGAATAGAAAAACCCAACGAGTTTTACTCATTTCTGGACATCATACATAGCCATTTTAATCTCCAAGGGATGCTCTATAACCTGTAAAAAAAAAAAAGAAAATAAAAAAGATTAAAAATGAACAAGTTATGACCTTTTCAAACCCTTTAGTCTTTCAGTGGCCACCCTGTATAAGAACTAGCTCTGCAAATTAGATGGTGATTATTTAAAATGTTTTTGTAAATATTGTAAATGCATGCCGACAGCCAAGTTAAGTGATATTGAAAGGCGTCGTAATACAAACGAATCACAAGAATGCAGAAGAACAAAGGCAGAGAGGAGCATAACATTTTTCATAGCTGTGCAGGGTCTGGTCTGGGTTTTGTGGGGCCTGAAGCTTATATAAAATTTTTGGGGTCCTCTTAGAAAAAGAAAGCAAAATTTTTTTGTTTCATTTTTCTTGAAGTTGGTGGCCAATCCAACGCCACCTGACAGAATTAGAAGTATAATGGCGAGGAAGAGTGGAAAGAGACAGCGGTCTTTCAGGATAAATCACTTCGTAATCGCCCTTGTAATTAAGGTCATGGTGGGTCAACCAGAAGTGTTTCATGATTGCTGATTGATCAATCTCACCGAGGTGAATTGACGTGTTGTGCTCTGCAAGGTGGTCTTGGAAGCGTCTTGAGCTCACCCCTATGTAACAGCTGCCACAATCTTTGCAAGCTATGGGGTATACAACATCACTGCACAAAAGAGGGGTGACCGGAGTCTTCATGTTATAAACTAGAGAACGCAAGCAACTACTGGGTATTTGCACACATTTTATGTGAGAATGACCTGGTCAATTGTGGCTGTACAACCCACATAATAGACATGTGCTTATTGTAAGCGCAAGAGCTCACGATCCACCAGAGACCATCATCAATGCATGAACATATGCCTACATTCCTAATATCCAGGCATGTCAGGCCAGATTTTGAAAATCCTCCAGGAATACTGCATAAAATGTGTGCAACTACCCGGTAGGAACTTGTGTTCTCTGGTTTCTAACGTGAAGACTCCGGTCGCCCCTCTTTTGTGCAGTGGTGTGGTATACCACGTAACTTGTAAAAATTGTGGCAGCTGGTACATAGGGGATAGCTCAGAACGCTTTCAAGACCACCTTGCAGAGCATGACAGCTCAATCTGCCTTGGTGAGACTGACGAGTCTGCTTTCGTGGAACACTTCTGATCCACCCACCATGACCTTAACCCCAAGTGCGATTATGAAAAGTAATTGACTAATCCCGACACTTTTGTCACCACCTCAGGCTAGAGTCGCTGAACATCGTGCAATTCAAGAACTAAGAATTGCTGCAAGGGTTTGAGGCTACACCCTATCTTGGAGGTAACAATCCTGAAACTGGATAAACGCTGGCAGCAAATCCCCACACGTCTGAGCAACAATCTAGTAGTTGAATGTTTAATCTCATGACCATGCATGCATCACCGGGCACAACTCTGTATCTGTTAAACTTTGTTTCTAACGTCTTTGTCTCTTTAGAATTTGCTGATGAAGGGGCCCATTTAACCTTAAAAGCTTCATGCCATTTGTTATTAAAAGTTTTTCACTGGATTATACACAGCATTTATCTATTTATGCAATGGAATCTAGTACAACAGGCCCATTTATTTTTAATCAAACATTATTATGTGTGTATAATTTTTCCTAGGTTTGTTTAAAAAAAAAAAAACAAAAACTCAAAAACCTGGTTGCCATCCCCCTCCTCTCCCTTTGCGATGATTCCTGGATACGCCACAGCATATCACTACATGATCAGTACCACATAGGAGTTATTTAATTTGCAGATTACACTACCTAACATGGTTTTTACCTCTAGCAAATCAATGGTTGTTTCTGATCAAGTTTTATGTATAGAATTTAAAATCAATCATAAAAATTTCCTGTCGTGTCTCAGTTTTAAGATAGATAGATAATCGGATTCTGTACAAAGATATCATTACTGTTTGAAATACAATTTTTAAACTGAACTTTTGGTTGGTTTTCTTTATTGGGCTAAAAGTTAAGCAAGTACATGATTACTGTTCTTGCAATGTAGTGTATTTTGATTTTGATGCACTTTACCAGACTAGTCAGTATTTTTATTAATTTTATTACACGATTCAACTGTTCAATATAGAGTGTATGATAAACTACACTACAAGAATTCACCTTCTGTTCAAATTTACCAATTGATTTTACTGTTTTTAGGTTAATGCATTGTTAAAATGCAGAAGACAAAGCACAGAACTTGCGTCAATCACCCAGACAACTTCTGCTATGTTTGTGAACACTTAACCCCAAAAAACTCAGAGGGAAAAAATATACAATGTCACAAGATGTGCATATTCATTGTACATCGGCTGCAAGATCGGTGAACAAGAAAAAAATTGGACTCCATTTATCTGTTGTATTACTTGTACAACAAACTTAAGGCTGTAATTATATGGCAAGCTGAGAGCATTACCTTTTGCCGTCCTTATGGTGTGGCACGAGCCCAATAATCATTTTGACAACTGCTATTTCTACATGACAAAAATAAAAGGTATTTCTAAAGAGAGCAAGCACTTCATCAAATATCCCATCAGCAATTAAGCCAATGTCACACGGTAAAGAACTAACAGTACCCGGCCACCAAAATCTTGGGGTATTGGAAGTAGTGTTGAAGGTACAGAAGAAATCGTTTTACCAGATGCCGCGGAACCATGTACTTCACATGATTTGGACCCCGAGCCAGGAAAAAAAAACACAGCATATAGAACAAGAAGGATTAAGCGACTTGATCACAGACTTGGGCTTACCCAAAGAGAAGGCTGAATTGCTCGGATCCAGACTACTACAGTGGAACTTACTTGCCAAAAGAACAAACATTACAATATATCATAAGCGAATTGAAGAGTTTTCAAGATATTTTGCAATGGAAAACAACGTGGCTGCAAAGACGTCATTGGTCTTATCCACGTGGCTGCAAAGACGTCATTGGTCTTATCCATTGATCTCAATACCTCAATTGGCATTTCTTCATTGATGCATCAAAGCTAAGTTTGAAAGTAATATTGCTTCATAATGGAAATACTTTACCATCAATTCTTCTTGTTCGTGCTGTTGGCCTGAAAGAAACTTACAATAGTATGTCCCAGATTCTTGCTGCTGTATGTTACAATGACTATGGTTGGAATATTTGTGGTGATCTCAAAGTGATTGGACTGCTTGTTGGGTTGCAAGGTGGTTTCACTAAATACTGTTGTTTCCTGTGTTTGTGGGATATCGTGCAACAGCCAAACACTGCATCATACAACACTGGCACAAGAGAGATGAATATATTCCTGGCAAAAGCAATGTAAAGTATGTTCCATTGGTTGAACCGCAAAAGGTTTTTCTTCCCCCTTTACACATCAAGCTTGAACTGATTAAGAATTTTACTAAGACACTGGATAAAGAAAGCACAGGATTTGCATATTTACTGAAAATGTTTCCAAATTTATCTCATGCAAAGCTGAAGGAAGGAATTTTCATAGGTCCTCAAATAAGAAAGCTCCTAAAAGATGAAGAATTTCAAAGAAACCTAAATAATGTTGAACTATCTGCATGGAGATCTTTCAAGGCTGTAGTTCCTGGATTCCTTTGAAAGCGAAAAAATAGAACTATGAGCAACTGGTGACAAACTTGCTGAAATGTTACAAGAACATGGGGTGCCGAATGTCATTGAAAATGCATTTCCTTCGTTCCCATCTGGATTTCTTTCCTGAAAACTTAGCAGATGTCAGATGAACAAGCATAGTGCTTTCACCAGGATATATCTGCAATGGAAAAATGATACCAAGGTTGCTGGGACTCGGCCATGATGTGGGAGATTACTGTTGGTTCTTTAAACAGGAAAGCAATCTGGAGTATAAAAGGAAATCATTGAGCGAGAAACCCGGCTAAGTAATATACAGTGTATTGTGCATAATAATTACAACCATGTATGCTGATATTGTATAAAAACAAGGAATTTAAAAAATGCGTATATCTTTTGATGTAGACGTGACAGAAGTAAAAGATTGATATTTTCATAATCAGGACAGATGTATGACAGAAAAAAAAAAGAAATTGTCGGGTAGTGTTATTAATGCGTGGAAATTCAAAAAAAAAAAAAAAAAAAAAGAAATTGTCGGGTAGTGTTATTAATGCGTGGAAATTCAAAAAAAAAAAAAAAAAAAAAGAAATTGTCGGGTAGTGTTATTAATGCGTGGAAATTCAAGCTGATGATCAGATTAACTCTATTGCTTGCTCTCATTGCCTCTCTATAATAGCCCTCAGCCCTCGTGGGTAACACAGTTGGTATAATCGCTGTCCTGCCCACACTGGAAGACCTAACATCATTGATGTTAGGAATCTTTATGGGCCTTTTTCACAACATGGTTAAGTTAGTCGATTCCAGGTGAGGGTAGTATGTTATTTTCTCTCTCTCTCTTTCTCCCCAAAATTCCAATTTTTCCTCCAGCAAACAGTAGTTTAACCACAAGACAGAAAATTTACAGACATATTATATTTAGCCCAATATGGCTTTAGTTGCTGGTGTGCCTAAAACCATATGTCAAACAACAAACAAGGGTAATGTGGTTTTATTTTTCTCCCCCGGAAACACAAAATCAACCACAGAATACAAGTGATTTACAGATATATATGTATACTCACAAATATAGTCTATGTTGCTGATGCGGCTAAAACACCACATTAGTCATTTAACTTATTTTCTCCCGTAAGCTCAAGTTCTTTAATTACTCAGTCTTCCTTTGTGAATTGGGTATATATTCGCAGGGACCTCCCCTGAATCCAATGATGCTTTCATAATTATTGCTAATGGTTTGCTTACCTACCCTGCTGACTCCCTTAATATAATAGGATAGATCCCAGGTGCATTTTTAATGTTGAGATTCAACAATTCCCTTTCCACTTTCCTGTCAGTTATAAAAAATCATTTATTAGACTCTGATGAACTTCTGGAATTCTCCTAAAAAAAAAGAACTCGTGCGTGAATGCAGATTTAAATACCTATTCAGTTTGTCAGCAACCGAGAGAGGATCATCAACAGTTAAACCATTGTCATCAAGTGGACCAATGTGATTCAACCTCCTCCTTCTACTGCTAATATAAGTAAAGAGCTCATTGCTGTCTTTCTTGACATTTTTTGCCAGAGAATTCTAGTAATTTGTCTTAGATTGCATAACCTCCTTTATTTATTTTTTTATGAAAACCCCATGCACAAAAGGTATTAGAACCTAGAGTATTTAGTGTGCTGCATGGGTTGAATGTTGAGAAGATGAAAGAAGATACTTGCTGACATTAGCCTTGAATTTCTGCACATTGTAATTTTCAAGAATTATCTATGTAGGGAGATTGTTCGGGTAGACAGAAGTAGAAGGAATACAAGAAAAGAAAAGTTGGTTCCGTGATTTTGAAGTTAGACAGTAAAATATATGATTTATGCTTAGAAATCTGTGTCATCGAAGATAAGCATAGGAGCAGAAGAATCTTTTACGCGATATAAGAGAGGCCCAAGTTTTAAAAGGATTGAAATCAATTATTATTTTTTTTTTGCCGCACTGGAGAATTACCTTGAGATAACCGTTTAAGGAATTGGTAGTGGATATTGGAGAAGTTGTGAATTGCAATGTGCTATCATCAGCACATTTTTCCGGTCAATGAAAGAAGGTCAATACAAGAGGAAAGAAGTGGGAGAAAGAACTGAACCTTCGAGAACACCTGCATTAGTAGAGAAGCTAGAAGATAGAAAGCCATACCATCATCCACAGAGTGGTCAGAGAAAAAACGATACTCAATTACAGTTTGCCAACTGTTCTTTTTTTTTTTTTTAAAAAGAACAGTTGGCAAACCGTAAGATGGAAACTTATGTAGAAAGCTTTATGCCAAACTCGATTAATGGCCTTTGATTTTTCAAGGGGACTGCTTTAGTTTCACCAAACTTTTCATTGAATTTGTCCATAGATGGGTAACATAAGCCAGTACATCACTAGTGGTTCGACACTTACAGAATCCATACTCACCAGCATTGATCAGATGGAATGATTCTTGATAGTGAAGTTGGCGGTTAATAGATTTTTTCTTTACTTTAGATAGAAAGAGTAGAAGTGCATTGGAACAGTAATTGGATGGCAGGGAACTGCGATGGCAAGCTTCATCAAATTTGTTTGTTCTATCGCTTTCACTTCGTTTCATGTTCGTTAGCAAACTACAATTAGCTTTTGGTAGCAGTATTGCTCTTCTAATAAGTTAATAGATAAGTTAAGAAAAATAAAAAATTACGATATAGATTTTGAAAGAATTATTGCCGACCATGAAATTCAATGGAAACGAACACGTTATGAAGAAGCTGACAGCAGAATTTTAAATAAGGTCAATAACTATAATCGGCAAAATATTATAGAATATCTTAGTGATATATCTAATAACTACAATATGGATTAAAAAAAAGTAAAGGATTTGTAGTTTTATAGTTTATTTTCCAGGATTGTTAAAAAAATTCAAAGATGTATAGTTAACTACTAATATATTTGACTTAACAAATATACATAAATTTATAATAACTCTAAATTAAAACATGTATATAATTTTTGTCGCTGAGTTTACAGACGTCGACAACTCGGCGTCGGTAAACTCAGCGTTTATATACGTTTGTTCTATTAGTTTGACTATTCTTAATATATTCAGTAGTCAGTAAATGCGGGAGAGTAAGAAGTAATGAACTTTTTGGATATGGTATACACACAGCGAGAATATACCCAGCTCCTTGACATAAGGTGGCCTTGATCATGCCCCTCTGTATACCCATTCCTCGGACTCCATTTTCACTATCTGGCAGAGTAGAGGCAACGGGATTCTGATTTCTTAGCATTCCCTCCCGAATTTCCCCTCTCCCATCAGAAATATTTCTCTAAATTTGGAACAGGAGTTCTGATCCATATCAGATTTGCTTTCTTTATATTTTAGGAATCGTTTAACAAATTTTCATTTGATGGGTTGATTTATTTTGTTATAAATCATTACTATTTTTTAATCCTCCTGAAATGTAACGCTCCGCATGCATTAATTAACATGTAATTAATATGTTATCGTTCTTTATTTAAAGATTTATTTCTCCTTGCGATGTTTTGATGCCGCAAGGTAAAGGTGTGTGTGTCTGTCTGTTTCCGAGTATTGGGTGACCTTATTTCCTTAGCCATGCACGATATGTATTTCCTGTTCCGATTTTCGCAGCACATCAACTTTATATATGCTGTTACTTCATTTTAATTAATTAATTAATTGGATAAGTAAAATTGTATGCATGTTATTTTGAAAACCTTAATCTGGATTGATAATTGAAGAAATTCTTATCTATAATTTGTACAGAATGGATTCAAATGAAGTAAGCTATCCGAAATTTATTCGAGACTACACAGGTGTATTACATTTGCTTAATGCTGTCGTGTCTCTTGGTATTTGGTAATTTATGTTGTTTTTTTTTAATAACGGACTTCTGTAGTTTTTATAGTTATTTTTTAATTATCATATTGCTGGAGTTCTAGTTTTTCATTGAAAAAAACTGAAAAAAATTGGGAGGGGAAAGGGAAGAAGAATAGAGTTAGATGGAAAGAGATACCTTTCCACCGCCAGAAATTTGTTTTCCAGTTTTTATTTGAGCTTACCAAACTCCCTGTCTCATCCCTGTGGCAGGCAGTTTATTCCAATGAACTAGAGCTGACGGAAATGAAATTTATGCAATCCAGCTTACTGTTACTTCTCCAATTTTTTTACCGTAGTAGTTGCCAAACTCTGGAATCTGCACTCAATAAGCCGTTCTTCATATGGGCATCGATTAGCAGCCCTTAACAAACTGGTTGTCCCTTTGTGCCCTTTCTAGAAGTTTTGTGGCTTTCGCGGTACGGTACGGTACGGTACAGTACAGTATTCTATATGCTATCGCACTGTCGTCTTACATATCATAGACAGGACGCCGTGTGCGTTGCCAGTATTGCGAAATAAGTTAATTAAAACTTATTAATATTGTTATCGTTTTATTATAATTTTAAAATAACTTGAAACGTACAACAATAAAATACTGAAAAATAACATGCATGTAATTTAACACAAAAATGTTAAAAATAGTTATTTTTTTTTGTTCTTCTTGTGATGCTTTTCAACTCAAAAAAAAATAAATCAATTATTTTATGAACAAAAAGAAATCGTAATCAATAAAAATAAATGCATATTTTCTTAACATATTTTTTATAAAATAATAATAACAAATCATAAAAATAGAAGGGTAGGTTCATAATAATGCTTCTTTGTCCATAAAAGTAGTAGTTGCATGCGACGCAAGAAAATGAGCTTATGCAGGATCAGCCAAAAAAAAAAAAAAAAAATCACACCATTCCCCCCAAATACTTGTCCAGTTCCTCCTTAAATTTATTTAACCTATCAATTTCCACGACAGATAGAAGTTAGTTCCAGCAATTAACCACCCGCTGGCTTGGGGGGTTTTATTGGCGCATTAGCGACTAAGGCTATAATGCGACCCGCGGGCTAAAGGCAAATTTCCACACATCTATTCTACATCTGTCTTTTCTTAATTTGAACTTATGTCCCCTTACGTTCGTTATCTGAACAAGTGGAAGGATCCCATCAGAATTCAGCGTGCTCAACCTATTCAAGGCCTTATACACCTCAATCAGATCACCGCGCAGGTGCCTAGTCTCCAGCCACTGCAATTTGCAGAACTTAAGCCTCTCTTGGTAAGAGGATCCCTTCATTCCTCTCACCAATCTTGTTGCCCTTCTCTGTACACGCTCAAGCAAATCTACATCCTAAAATGAGGCCTCCAGACCTGTACGCAGTACTCAAGGCATGGCCTGACCATTGCCTTATACAGAGGGACAATCACCTCCTTTTCCCTGCTAGCAAAATTCTTATATATCATTGACAAAACCCCATGACCTGTCCTAGCAGCCTGTCTGCATTGCTCAGAAAACTATCTGACTGCACAATTACTCCCAGGTCTTTTTCATTTTCTACCACCTTAAGTGTAATACCACACAGTTGGTAAGTTTCTCTGGAGTTACTTCTACCCATATGCAGTACTTTGCATTTGTCAAGGTTAAACTTCAGTTGCCACTTCTTAGCCCATCTGCCCAAATTATCTAGATCCTGTTGCAGTAGCACACTGCCATTACTGTCATTAACAACCCTGCCAACCTTTGTATCATCTGCAAACTTCGACACTAAGCCTGATATACCTTCATCAATATCATTGATAAATATACAAAACAACAGTGGACCTAACACCGTACCCTGTGGGACTCCACTAATAACATTAGTCCACAAAGAGCAGCACCCATTAATTACCACCCCTGTCTTCTCCCACTCAACCATCCTTTTATCCATTGTAGCAACTTACCCTTAATACCATTCTGCTCCAATTTACAATAGTCTTCCATGCGCAACAGTGTCAAAAACTTTTCTGAAATCCAAATATATATCAAAATTATTTTGTGCATCCAGTTCCTTTGTAACCACATCATAATATCCTATCAAATTTGTCAGACAAGACTTTCCCTTAACAAACCCATGCTGTGTCTGAATTATTGCTGCAGTCTTGTCTAGATGATCCTGCAATGCATCTTTAACCAGTGACGCCATTATTTTACCCGGAACAGAAGTTAAACTGACTGTAATTACTCGTGTCACCATTCGATCCCCTTTGGAATTGGGGATACATTTACACATCTCCAGTCCGTTGGGCCCTCCCCTGAGTCCAAGGATACTCTCATAATTATGGCTAAGGGTTTGCTTAGTTGCTTTGCCGCCTCCTTTAATATAACTGGATAGATCCCAGGTGCCTTTCTTATGTTTAACTTCAAAATTTCTCCACTTTGCTCTCAGTTATTAAAAAAATCATTAAGCACCATGCTACAATTTGATAACCTTCTGCCATTTTCAAACCTTAATAACTCCTCATGTGTGAATGTAGATGCAAAATACTCATTCAGTTTGTTTGCTATCTGAGCAGGATCATCAACAGTCGAACCATCGATATCAATTGGACCAATCAGATTCATCCCCTTGAGTTTATATAAGTAAAGAAATCCTTGCTGTTTTTCTTAGCATCTTTTGCCAAAGATTTCTCGTAATCTGCCTTCGCCTGCCTAACCTCATTTGTGACCTGATTACAGACTAGCTTATATCTGCCATAGGCTTCTCAGTCGCTTGATAATTTATATGCATCCCATGCATTTTTCTTCTCTGTCACGAGTCTCATTAGTTCATTAAATAACCATTTAGGCCTAAACCTTGAACAATATTTCTTAATAGGTATTAAACTTTTAGTAGCTTCGACGATTAATTCCTTGAATGCTTCCCACTTAGAATTTACTGTTGGTAACATCGTCAGTTTATCCCACTGTACTCACCTTTACGGAAGCAAAAACCCTTTCCTTTACTCCTGATGGTAATTATATCTTTAAGTAAATCCCACATCAGTACACTGTGATCACTGCCACCTAGTGGTTCCTTTATCTGCAAATTCTTAATACACGAAAGATCACTGCTGATAACCAGGTCAAGAATATTACCTCTCTGGTTGCCTCTCGAACGTGCTGCTGCAGATACAAAGTTGAAATTTATATACAGGTAACCTTCGTATAACACGGTAGTTAGGTTCCTATAAAATCTTGTGTAATGCGAAATCTTGTGTAATGGACTAAATCAGCCGGTTCGCACCGGTTCGGCAGAACCGATACCTAATTTTTTGTCGAGTTCGGCGAACCGGTTGTTAAAATGGCACTTGTGATCAGGGTTCTCTCTAATGTGGGCGCCTGGTATTCTATGCCATTTATTAATTCAGCAAGAAATTTTCGTTTAGTATCGATAAAATGAAGAAAATGTATGTTCTGACTGATGTTTATCAATGGTATAAGCATAGTGCTTTGTTTATAAAAGTTTATGATATGACCACACGTAGACAGAACCAGTAAAAATATTCAAATATATTGGCACATATCCGCTCCTGCTCTATAATATATTAAAATAAAACGTTTTTATAATTTTTTATAGTAGCCCTTAAAATGATGAAAAGGCAACAGAGTTTGACAGATTTTTTTCAATAAGAAACCAAAATCAGAATTTGTTGTATTAGAATTGGCCTTGGATTCAGTTACATCACCAACAATTTTCGTTGAACTAGTTGAATTGGAAAAACAAGATGCAGAGACAATATTATTATTATTAGCAGCTATATGGTGCAAGGAAGCCTGAGGCTTATGCTGCACCAGCCAAAAAAAAATTCTTGAGTTACCCTAAGAGAGAGAGAGAGAGAGAGAGAGAGAGAGAGAGAGAGAGTAGAAGGGAATCACCAAGAAAGAGAAGAATGGTGATATCCAGCTCAGGACCCTGGGTGTGCCAAGCCCATACTCACCAGATGTGAGCCCCTGGGTATATGTTCTTCAGTTATGGAAAGTTTAAATAATGTTGCGCTTACTAAGAACTACCTAGAAAAAAAAAAATGAATAGGATTTTGCTCCAATGGTGCCAGCGTTATGCTTGGGAGAAAATCTGGAGTGAGCACTAGGATTGCAAAAGAGTTTCCAAACATAATATGGAACTGTTTAAATCATCGCCTCCATCTTGTTTTAGATGATTCGATAAAGGAAACAAAGCAAGTAAATCATTTTAAAATATTTATTGATAAGATCTATACTATTTTTTTATCAATCCAATAAGAACCAAACTGAACTTTCCAAAATATCCAAACAACTTGGAATTGAAATTATAAAGATTGGTAGAGTTTTGGGACCAGGATGGGCTGCCTGTAGTTTAAGGTCAACCCTAGCTGTGTGGCGCGCTTATCCAGCGCTACATCACTATTTTTATTCAAATAAAAAGTGCTTAGGTATGGCTGCCCGTCTTGAAAATATATATTTTATAACTGATTTGGCAGTGATGATTGATAGTTTAAACGAAATTTCTCTTCTTTCAAATGCACTGCAAGCAAGAAATATAGACATAATAAAGGCTGAAAAACTCGTGATAAGATCTATTAAAGCATTTCAAATGCTTGGAAAGGAAAAGGTTCCATACGAAAAAAAAGTTGATGAATTAATTACTTCAGAAACCTTCAAAAATATAAAATTTGTAGAAAATCATCGATTTGTCTCCGGCTTCCTCGAGAAAGACTTTTAGAAAACATCGTAACGAATTTGAAAAAAAAAAAAAAAAAAAAAGTAATGGATTGTGAACATTTAAAAGCAAGTTGTAGCCAATTTCAAGAGAGGAATAAATTACAATTTCTCATTTTTTTGGAGCCAGATTACTGGAATATTGAAAAAGTACTAGTTCTATGGAAAGCAGCTGAAGAACAATTGCTCGTATTTAATGACATTTTTAATTACCAAATTTATATTAATGATTATCGAGATTTCTTGGAAAACGTTTTAAAAAATTCCCAGAATTACGCAATTCCTAAAAGTGTTCAAAGGGCTAAAAATATTGTCAGAACAATTGCTGTAAGTTCAGCAGAAGCGGAAAGGGGTTTTTCAAAGATGAACATAATATGTCCAGAGAAGAGAAGTCGCCTAACTGTTTCTAATATATCAAACACAATGACTATTAGTCTAATTGGCCTACTCTACTGGAATGGGATCCTACTCCTACAGTGGTTAAGGATAAATCACTCAGCCGATGATGATGCTCGGATAAAAGCGAAGAAAATTGCAAGCGAGGACGCCAATCAAGAAGCAATATGGAAATATCTTAAATAACAGTTTTAGTTTTTTGTCGGGTATTATTTAATATTTTATCATTAATATTTTAAAACTCTTTCTTATAACATAATCTAGTTTTGTGAACCTCTTTTATTGTTCTTATTTAAGTATTAACTGCATGAAATAATAAACTACCTTTCGGTATACAGTATAGTTTTTTTATACTTAGAACGGTCAGTAGGGCAGCGAACCGGTTGTTAAATTATTTGAATCCCACCACTGACTAAGATCCATTACAAAATGAGGGGTTATGTTCCCAAAAGCTAAAAAAATTCACCATATATATTTTTTTATAACTATCGGAAACTTAAATTTTATTTAAAATAGTAATAACTGAACAGTTTTACAAACTGTGAGATATATATGTCAGGTAATGCACGTTTATTTAAATTTCTTCCTCTTCATCGCGCAATCAAACGAGAATGTTTTCTCTGTTGCAAAATATCTTCACCTGAACTTTCTTGTGCAGCATCTAGATTTCGTGTATCTTTTGCTCTCTTTAAAGAATCAGTAATCCGGGTTTTGCTTGATAGATCTTTGTAAATTTCATGGTATGGAGCTAAGTATTTTGAAGCTCCCTTTTGAACTTTGTGCTTCTTTCAGTCGAAGGATCTGCATTCAAAAAATAATATTCTAATTGCTTGGCTAAGTTTATGCCTTCCCATATGCTTTTGGGTGTAAAATTTGAAATTTCAGAATTTTCATCTGCGCTATCATCTTCTGAATTCATTTGGTTTACCTCCAATGCCATTTTAGAATAGATGTGTGGAAATTTGCCTTTAGCCAGCGGGTGGTTAATTGCTGGTACAAACTTCCATCTGTCATTGTGGAAGTTGATAGGATGAATAAATTTAAGGAGGAACTGGAAAGGCATTTGGAGGGAATGGTGTGATTTTTTTTGGCTGAAGATGCATAAGCTCATACACTTGCTTTCTTGCATCACATGCCAAATCTGCTTCGCCAGCCTCTTTTTCTACCAGTAATTCTTGAATGTCTGCATTAGTCATATAATTAAAACCTACAACCTCCTACCGACTTAGCAAGTTCTACTATCGCACAGATTCCGTTTTCTGCCGGTTCGACCATATTTCCTAAATGAATTGACTCAGGCCATACATTTTTCCAACACATATTTAATGTTGACGGTTTTACTTCTTTGAGCGATAAAGCTATGATTCCGATACAGTCCACAATTGAAAAATTTTTCCATGTCTCCATCACTTCAACAGATTCGAAATCACTTTTTCCCCAAATTCATTGTAACGATTTTCTGATGTAATGAGTTTTAAAGGTAGATATAATGCCTTGATCTAATGGGTAGCCGAATTAAAGAAGTTGTACTAGGTGGTAGGAATATTTCTTCAACGTCTAGAAGATTTCTCAAATCTGGATTGCCTGGCGTGTTATCTAATAGTAATAAAACTTTGAAATCTAGACCTTTTTCGTTTTAAATAGATTTTGACAGCTGGCACAAAACAATTTAGAAGCCATTCTTTAAATAAATCGGCAATTACCCCAAGCCCTTTATTTTATTATTTTTTTAAAATGTGCTTTCCAATATACATACCGGTAAAAAAAAGTAACGCGGTTTATTTACACCTTTCATTGTACTAGGATTAGAGGATTTATATACTAGCACAGGTTTTATCATGTAATCTCTTGATGTGTTACTGCACATAAGCAGCACCTCACCAAGGTATTTCCGCGCCTGGGCAAAAAGGTTTTTTCGTCGCCCTTTACTAAAGATATATATTTTTTGCCTCATTGTACTTCCGTTTTTGGTGCCCCGGGAAGAGCCCTGCTAGCCTGTGCTTTAATCCGGCACTGTACATAAGTAACTTTACACGATCTTTTGATGCCTTAAAACCTGGTGTAGTTTTCTCTTTTTTTTTGAAGTATATCTCATATTGTGAATATGAGATATACTTAATGTGAAATGTTGTATGTCGGTTAACTCCCTACGTTACCTCAGGCTTTAGCCCTAACTATTTTGTATTCTAAAGTTGTACAATGAGAAGTGGTGTTTAACTCGCTCAGAACAACTGACAACAAATTCCGGGTTAACAGAATATTCTCCATTTTCTTTTAAATGATTGTAATTTTTTTTTGTGTGTGTATTTTGTTTGTATTTTACATTGACGTCTAATGCGATCGGTTTTTTACTGCTATCGTCATTTCAAATACTGAGTGCGTTTTTCCAAGGCGCCTCCGTAGCCAGGTGGGAAGGAACAGCAGTGCGTAGCACACGCTTCTTGATTAGACCGGGGTTCGAGCACGTCACCACCAAATACGGAGGATGCGGAAAGGTCAGGGAATGACCACTGCACATCCCGGAGCAATATGGCCTTAGTTGCTAATGCTCCTAAAAACCACCAACAACGACATAAGCTTTTTTCCATATTTCTCAATTATCGGCGCTCCGGGACGAATTGTCACATTTGCGAAAATGAAAGATGCAACAGCAGTTCTAAGTTCCTGTTCATTTTTATCTTTCTAGAGAAATAAAGTAAAAGTTGTATTTTTGATTCTATACAAATAAATTTTCTTTTGAATGGCACTTTTTCACTTTAATTAGGCATAATTTAGGGCTGGCATTTAATTCACAAAAAAGAAATTATTCCAATACGGTTCTAAACTACTCCAATAAGTTTGGTAATACCACAGAGTAGTAAGATATCTTACTACTCTGTAAGTAATACATACCCGGAAGATTTATAAACAAACAAATAAAAACCAAAATAGCCTTACAAAACCCTTAAAATTCATGAACTGCACGCTTCGAAGTCGCAATTTTATATGGTCTGAAAAAAGGACAAGTTCAATAGCACAGAATTTAACACGGGATTTCCCAACAAAATAAAATACGGGGGAATTTCCAATTGTTTTTTTTTTTTTTTTTTTTTGACATGACTAGCGAGTCAACAGCGGGAATTCATAAAAAAAGAATGGAAATGTTGAAAATTACATCCAACATAATAGCAGGGTTTTCCCAGTACAAAAGCTCAAAAATACTGTGTTATGCAAGAGTTTGCCGCAATTCCCTAACTTTGTTAAAGCGAAACCGTGTTATATAAGTACCGGGTTGTGTGACAATTGCCGCAATTTCTAAATCGTGTTAGAGCGAAACCGTTGGTGGGGGGGGGGGGGGTTGCCTGTAATTTATTAAACTAACAGTGGAAAGCATGTATACATTATTTTGTGTATCCATCATGTTTATCAGTACATTTTTGCCATCGTTTTTTTCCAACTCACAAATGCACTGCCATAAAAGGATGGACTCTGCTGTTGAAGGCGGCCTGTCATTGTCCTTTTCCAGCTCCTCATCAGTCTATCCAAGTGTTTTCCACAAATATCTTTTCACATATTCAATATGGGGGGGGGGATTATACAGAGCCAAGTCCAGGCTATATGCAGAATGAAGCAAAACTCTCCATCCTAGGTCTGCAGTTTTCATATGAGTCATACGGGCAGTGCGTGGCGTGCCATTATCTTTGTGCAATGTGATTTGGTGTCCTGTTGAGTCTTTTTTTTTTTTTTTTTATAGCCCTGTTAAGCGTATCAAGTTTTTGACGTTATCTTTTCTTATTGTCTGACCTTTCTTTAAAAAATCAACCAAAACTAGGCCTTTTCTGTTCCAAAAAAACACTGGCCATATTTTTATTTATTTTTTTTTTTATTTTTATTTTTTTTTGTGATAATGATGTGAAAATTCGTGGTGTTTTCTTGACTGGATATGACAGGTGCATTTCTTTGGTGGCATTTAAAATAATGACAGGTGGCATTTAAAACTTAAAAAATCTCCTTGAAAGTTATTGCACTTCTACAATAGGGCTTTGTAGGTCTCCTGCCCGGAGAATTTCATTTCTCTTGTTAACAGCTTGGGTACCTATTTTTAGCATATTTTCCTATAATCTAATGTGTCTAAAATTGTTAGTACACTTCCATTTTAATATCCTAGTTCTTGTATCATTGTGCGTGCGCGTGCGCGCGCTCAAAAGGAGTGGGCAAAAAGATTTGAGAATGGAGTATAATAGACATAGGTACAAAATTACGTGATATTTATTAATCTTTATTCACTACGAAGTTTAGTGCATACAGGTTAAGTACTTATTGTAGTTAATCTGCAAAGAGTTCAATCCTTCAGAAAAAAAAAAAGTCGGCTATTAAACCAGGCTTCCACAGCTTTTCATCATTCTTAAAAATGAGTTCAACAAAAATGATGAGACTTGAGGTTTTTGAGCAAATAATAGTCACTTGGAATGGATCAGGATTGGACAGAGGGGGATAATTTTTAAAATCCACATGCAGGGAATTGCAGCTTTTATCTTTTTACATAATATTTCTCTGTTATTGTGATTTTAGATGCAAGGTAATTGATTAACAACAATCATGTTGTGCCCCAGAGAACTGAGGCCAATTGTTTTCCAACCGATGGTTAGGTCTGACAATTTTTCGGAGTTGGGGATTTATTATTTGCCATATGGTGCAAGGAAGTCTGAGGCATATGCTGCACCAGCCAAAAAAAAAAAAAAAAAAAATTCTGAATTACCCCAGAGAGAGAAGTAGAAGAGAAGATAATATCCAGCTCGGGACCCTGGGTATGCCAAGCCGTACGCACCAGATGTGAGCCCCCTGAGATCCTTGAACGCCGTCTAATTTGGATTCAGGATCATAAAAATGTAGCCAAGTTTCATTACCAGTCATCAAAAAGGATAAAAATCTGTGTAGATTAGCAAGAATTAATTTTAAATTCTCTTTAGATGACTGCACTCTCTGATGTTTGTCATGAATGGAAATGCTCCTGGAAACTCATCTTTCAGAAACTTTGGTGGACATATTCAAACGCTCATGTATTATTATAAAAATTTTTATTGGGAAATGTTAAGTACTTTTTCAAGTTAAGACATTATTTCTTTTCTTCACTTTATTCTTTTTTCAACAATGGCTTGTTTCAGAATTGATTGCTGAACCTGGCCGATCAGACCTTGGATCGTTTAACTCTTTTGGACTGTGTCGACCATTTTGCAATAGTAGAATAACTGTGTGATACTACTCCAAACTTGGATTTCTTTAGCATTTCTGCCCTCATTGGTCAAAAATTCGATTCCCTGGATATTCACTTTTCTTCCCTGCCAACGTAAAAAAATTAAACTTTAGAAACTGTATAAGATATTGATGCACTTTTTTTTTTTTTTTTTTCAGTTTATTTTATAAAACATTAAATTGTCCAAGTAACCTATTCTGCAATTTATTCATATATTTTTAAACCCTCTTTTCAGAATTTTAACCCTCATGCGTAATAATTATACATTTTATTCAGGGATTCCTGAAGATATTTCAGGCTACTATTTAACTGCCCAACATCATTGGCTTTTTATGTAATCAATGCATGATTATTTAATAGCACAATAATCATTTGAATATCCGCTCCCGAATATTGAAATCCAGAAGAATAAATAAATATTTATTCTTCTTATTATTAATGAATAATTTTACGATACACCAGGTAATAGGCACTAAAATATATGTAAATATGTAGCAGAATTCTGTAATATACAATAAAATTTTTATGTATATTACAATCAGAATTAATCGAATTGCAGTTTCATTAAAGTCAGTATTTAAAAGTAACAGAACCATCATTGAAAAGTTTTGAAGTAAGATTTTAATTAAAGTTTTATATAATTTTACAACTCGCCCTTAGAATAAACTTTGTTTCAATAAATAACAACATTGTTTGACTGCATACAGTGCATGGTAAAAAGTAAAAGTAAACTGCAGCCATTATCAGCCGACTGCAGGATGGAAGCCTCCTCAACAATTCTTATTGAAAGAAATGGACCATAATCTGCCACGCTTGTCCAGTGCGGGTTGGCAGATCACCGTATTTAGCAGTCAGAGGCTTGAACACCGTTCTACTCAAAGAGCGTGTGCTACTGCACTCCCTCTAGTGACCACTCGGCTACGGAAGCGATATTAATACACGGAACGACAAACTTCGTGCAGATGTTAAGGGCGTTCATTGGGGTCGTTACTACGGAACAATACGACCACCACAAGATGACACCCCAGAAGAGCTGAGACTGTGACCGGCACAAAATGGTACATCTGTTTCAGCCGAAATTATTAAACCACATGCGAATGTGGATTAATAATTTCTTTCTTTGTATTAGTATCATTTGAAACAACAGCATATTTTTCAATGTTGTTCATTGTAAATCTGTGGCGTTTATCGTACAGAATCATTTTAAAAGCAGAGAACGATCTTTCCCCTTCGACTACATTAAATTTTAAAAATTTAGCCTTGCAGCGATTCATAGTTCTTGAATTACACGAGATGTTAAGTGACTCTAACCAGAGGCGGTGGCGAAGTGTCGGGATTGGTCAATCACTTCTTAATCGCGCTTGGGGTTAGGGTCATGATGGGTCGACCAGAAGTGCTCCGCGCTTGCAGACTGGTCAGTCTCACCAAGGCGGATTGACCTGTCGAGCTCTGCAAGGCGGTCTTGAAGGCGTCTCAACTCTCCCCTATGTAGCAGCTGCCACAATCTTTGCAAGTTATGCGGTATACCACCCCATTGCACAAAAGATATCGCATAATTTGCAAAGATTGTGGCAGCTTCTACATAGGGGAGAGCTCGACAGGTCAATCCGCCTTGGTGAGACTGACCAGTCCGCAATCGCGGAATACTTCTGGTCGACCCATCATGACCCTAACCCCAAGCGCGATTAAGAAGTGATTGACCAATCCCGACACTTCGCCACCGCCTCTGGCTAGAGTCATTTAACATCTCGTGCAATTCAACAACTATGAATCGCTGCAAGGGCACAAGGCTACATCCTATCTTAGAGACAACTATCTTGAAACTGGATAAATGCTGGCAGCAAATCCACACACATCCGTGCAACAACAATGAGCAGCAACCTAGTAGCTCAATGTTTAATCTCATGCACCACAACTCTGTATTCGTTAAAAATTTTGTCTCTAATGTCTTTATGTGCACTTTACCGATGAAGGGGTCCATTTAACCCCGAAAGCCACATGTCATTTATCGTTTATTAAACTTTCTGGATCAAACAGTACAGTACTTATTTATCGTCATGGAATTCAGTACTACAGGCCCATTTACCTACATAAATAAAATCTTTTTCATGATGGGCAATACACATTCCTTATTTAATGGTAGAGTTTGATTTTTACCATTTTGAACGAAAGCTGAAACTTTCTATTCTTTTTATTATTATTATTATTTATTTATTATTATTTTTTGAGTAAAACTAAATTGTTGGGATACAAATAAAGAGAATGAGATTTAAGTAAAACTTCCATTTAATGGACTTCGGTAGTAATGGGTAGCATTGGCCGGACGAGTCTTTTCATCCGTATTGCAATCAGTGTTATAACTGCATCAGTTAAAATATTTTCACAGTAAAGCCTAGTGCGTCAGGATTTTCCTCACCATTGCCTTCCGTCTGTGTAGCGTGTCACTAGGTTTCCAGTCCACATTGTACTCTACAGTTTTTTTAGAAGTGTCAGGTATTGCGCTTTTTCATCCTTATTTGAGCATGAATGGTGTGATATACTTATATAAAAACCAACATATAACTGAAAAGGCGTAAAAACTGAAGACTTAATTTATTTCAGTAAGTTATGTAAACGCGAAATAGGTTATTTAACAAATGAGGTCCATCCCTACCAATAATTTAATGGGGGAATGGAATCATTTTGAGGAATGGAATTTAGAAGGCTCATCTGAATTTTTAGTGGTGTGTGAATATTTTTGCTCCACCCCTGGTATAGCACCAATCTTGAAAGTATTTAATCTTATGAAAACAAAAGTGGTAGATGAACGAAATTGGTTATAGTGCAGTCCACCACCAAAATTTTTGTTAATAGTATAACTTCATAAGAGAATATGAATGCGTGCAGTTTTTTTCTGTTGTGTTTAAAGAACCAAATTTTATTTGGCTAAATGCGAACCGCGTCAAAATATACGTATACAGTATAGAACAGTATACTGCAGTGTTTCTCAAAGGGTGTGTCGCGGCACATTAGTGTGCCGCAAAATTTTCCAAGTGTGCCGCAAAATTTTCCAAGTGTGCCGCGAAATGTTAAAAAAAAAACAGCGTCGTTTTAATTTTAACATCATTGTCCAAATATACGTACAATACCATTAATAAGAATAAAGTACACGAAGGATCTTTTTATGACGAATTGAAATTGACATATCCGAATACAGGGGTGTCTGGCTTCAGGCGCTAACACCATTTGAATAAAGACCAATTATCTGTCGCTCGCAGACCATGTGAATCGGACCGACGCGTTCCTGTATAAGTGCTTAGGGCCCCTGAATTACCTCAGAAAGTAAAAATACGGGATCCCGTCTCTAGTTCTCTGGGAGTTGTGCGCCTAAGCATGCGGCGTATTACTAGTTTATATATAACCCCGGGGGCTCACATCTGGTGAGTATGGGCTTGGCACACCCAGGGTCCTGAGCTGGATATCATCATTCTTCTCTTTCTTGGTGATCCCCTTCTACTTTTGTCTCTCTCTCTCTCTCTCTCTCTCTCTCTCTCTCTCTCTCTCTCTCTCTCTCTCTCAGGGTAACTCGGGAGCTTTTTTTTTTTCCTGGTGCAGCATAAGCCTCAGGCTTTCTTGCATCGTATGGCTATTAATAATAATAATAATAATAATAAATAATATCGTGTTAATATTGTCACATTAAACTGTGTTTGTGTTGAAAAGTAAATAATTTAGGGTTAGGCGATTTCTTAAAGTAATTTAAATGTATATAAAAATTAAAAATTCTACAAAACCGTTTTTTGTTTATTAGAAAAAACTGAAAATGGATATACGAAAATTTTTAAATAAAAACAAAACTACTGATGTTGGCGACAGTATTTCTGCAGAAGATACAAATATATCCGTTGAAAATAGTGATAATATGAACAATGCCAGAGCCGAAGAAT
This sequence comes from Mastigoproctus giganteus, assembly GCF_048544385.1. NCBI lineage: Eukaryota > Metazoa > Arthropoda > Arachnida > Uropygi > Thelyphonidae > Mastigoproctus > Mastigoproctus giganteus. The sequence goes on from NC_143578.1 coordinate 109,966,623, forward strand.
CTCAGCCAAAAATCAGTACAAGAAAATATAATGAAGATTACTTAAATTTTGGTTTAAGTGGACAGGGGATAAATTTCCCCTTACCTTTATGTGTTGTATGTAGACATAAAAAAGCAAATACTGCAATGGTTCCTAGCAAGCTAAAACGCCATATGGAAAAAGTTCACCAAAAATTTGATGTCTAAAGACAAAAGGTATTTTGAACGATTAATGACAAATAGTGCCAAACAAATACAAAAATTTGAAAACACAATAAAAGTGTCTGACAAAGCACAAATTGCCTCCTATGAAGTAGCGCAACTTATTGCACAAAAAGGGAAACCTCATTCGATTGGAGAAACGTTGATCGGTCCTGCTTGTCGTATAATGGTGAAATGTATGTTCGGCAAAGATGCAGAAGCTGAAATAAATAAAATTCCTCTTTCCAACGATACCACAAATCGAAGGATAATCGATATGTCGCAAAATATAGTAGAAAATGTTCAACAAAAACTTGATGGTCAAATTTTTGCTCCGCAAATAGATGAGTCAACAGATATCAGCGGGAAAGCACAATTAATGGGATTTGTTCGATTCATTAACGGAGATTTAATTATGAACCAATTTTTATTTTGTCAAGAATTGCCAGGAAGAACGACAGGAAAGGAAATATTTAATTGTGTAGATAACTTTTTCGAAAAGACAAAGTTATCTTGGAATTTCTGTACAGGTATTTGTACAGATGGTGCTGCATCGATGATCGGACCTGAAAAAGGTTTTGTGCAAAACAAAAAAATTCAAATCTTATTTCTGCACATTGCATTATTCACCGAGAAGCTTTAGTAGACAAAACTCTCCTGAAGAATTAAGCATTGTACTAGATGACCTAATAAAACTTGTTAACTATATTAAAAGCAGACCTGTGAAATCACGAATTTTCAAAGAATTATGCGACAGCATGGAATCTAACTACAATTGTTTATTACTGCATAATGATATTCGTTGGCTTTCTAGAGGAAAAGTTTTAGCCCGTATATTTGAATTGCGAGCAGAACTTTGCACATTTTTTAAAATGAAATATGAAATAAGTACCGCAGGAAAACAAAAGATCGTATGAAAATACAAAAATTTTATGATTGTTTTAAGAATGAATTGTGGTGTGCAAAACTGGCTTACATAGAATATATATTTGCACATCGTAATATTTTAAATACTAGTTTACAAGGGCGAAACGAAAATATCTTAACATCAACAGATAAGTTAATTGCTTTTGATAAAAAATTATGCTTGTGGATGAATAAACTTGAAAATAATTTAGCTATTTATCCTAAGATTCCTGAACAGATGAGAAATTTTCTTGCACCAGTGGTGAAAAACATTTGGGTTTGCTTCAAAAGGCAATGAAAATATATTTTCCATCTATTAAAGGGGAAAAATATGACTGGATGCGAAATCCTTTTATTAACGATACATCAAACTCGAATCTTTGTCTTGAAGAAGAGGAAGAACTGATTTCCCATTCATCCGATCGAACATTAAAAATCAAACATTCGGAACTTGATTTGGATACATTTTGGATTTCAGTCAGAGATGTATATCCAAAGTTATCCAAAATAGCAATAAATATTTTACTCCAATTTTCTACATCGTATTTATGTGAGTTAGGATTTTCAACTCTCACTAACACGAAAAATAAAAAACGATCAAGATTGGAAAATGTCGAAGATAACTTGCGAGTTGCTCTGTCTGAAATAAGACCTGATATAGCAGAAATAACAAAACATCGTCAATCACATATTTCACATTGACTATAATATTTTAAATAAAAATTCATTTGATATCTATCAAATATTTGAATAATTTATTTAAAGCTTTGTTGAAGGCATACATATTTTCTTTTTGTAATTATTTATTTAATTATTTTTATATCTTATTTTGGTTGTAAGAATTGTTTGCATAACGCAGATATAATATACGTATAAATAAAAAAAATTGTTAATATTATTTTTCGTTCTATTTATTTAATTTAGAAATTTCTTCTTCTATGACTACGTAGGTGTGCCGCGAAATTTTTATTCTTTGGAAAATATGCCACCAGAGTAAAAAGATTGAGAAACATTGGTATACTGTATAGAAACCTGATGTTTTTTTAGTGTGAAATAAATTACTACCTAAAAAATCTGCTTTCCTGGTTAGTAATATCATATTTTACTGTTCTTACAAAGGGTAGATATTCATTTTATTAAGCACCTTGCTTTGGTGTAACACTTCCGCAGCATAATAAAATATTAAATCATTTTTGATGTATAAATTTCGATGTTTTCAGATGTGGTATTCTTACTTATTCATACCAAAAACAAATTACCTAGAACACTGTCAAGTACACCTCGTATTTCAAGTACGACTAAGTTTTGAAAGATGCGTCAAGTAGTAGTAGAGACATGCGATGCAAGAAAGCAAGCTTACGTAGTATCAGCCAAAAAAAAAAAAAAAAAAAAAAAAACACACACCAACATTTCACACATCCATTTCCCTCTAAACGTTTGTCTAGTTCCTCACATTTATTTAAGCTATCAACTTCCACAACGACAGATGGAAGTTTGTTCTGGCAATCAACTACCCGCTGTCTAAAGACAAATTTCCGCACATCTATTCTATAACTGTCTTTCCTCAATTTGAATTTATGCCCCCTCGGGTTCATAATCTGAGCAAGAGGAAAAATCCCATCAGAATTGAGCTTGCTCAACCAATTCAAAGCCTTATACACCTGAATCAAATCATCTCGCTGGTGCCTAGTCTCCAGACGCTGGAATTTGCAGAACTTAAGCCTTTCTTGGTATGACGTTATCGTTTCCTTCACGAATCTTGTTGTCCTTCCCTTCTCTGTACTCACTCAAGCAACTCTACATCCTTCCTAAAGTGGGGCCTCCACACCTGTACGCAGTACTCAAGGTGTGGTCTGGCCTGGCCATTGCTTTATCAAAGGGATAATCACGTCCTTTTCCCTTCTATCAAATTCCTGTTTATCATTGACAACATCCCATGACCTGCTCTGGCAGCCTGTCTGCACTATTCAGAAAATTTCATATCTGACTGCACAATTACTCCCATGTCTATTTCATTTTTTACCACCCTAAGTGTAGTATCACGCAGTTGGTATGTTTCTCTGTGGTTACTTCTACCCATATGCAGTACTTTGCATTTGCCAATGTTAAACTTTAGTTGCCACTTCTCAGCCCATCTGCTCAATTTTTCTTTATCCTGTTGCAGTAGCATACTGTCTTTACTGTCGTTAACAATACTGCCAACCTTTGTGTCATATGCAAACTTCGACATTAAGTCTGATGTATACCTTCATCAATATCATTGATAAACATACAAAACAACAATGGGCCCAACACCGAACACTTGGGACTCCATTAATAACATTAGTCCAGGATGACAGCATCCATTGATTACCACTCTCTGTCTTCTCCCACTCAGCCACCCTTTTATCCATTGTAGTAACTTACCCTTAATACCATACTCCAATTTATACAGTAGTATAAATTGGAGTATGGTATTACTCCAATTCAGACAAGACATTTCCCTTAGCAAACCCATGCTGTGTCTGAATCATTACTGCAGTCTTGTCTAGATGATCCCTGCAATGCATTGTTAACTAGTGATTCCATTATTTTACCGGGAACAGAAGTTAAACTGGTCTGTAATTACCCGTGTCACCCTTAGATCCCTTTGTGAATTGGGCGATACATTTTCACATCTTCAGTCCGCGGGGGGCCTCCCCTCAGTCCAAGGATGCTCTCATAATTATGGCAAAGCGTTTGCTTACTTCCTTTGCCGCCTCATTTAATGTAAATAGTTAGATCCCCCCCAGGTGCCTTTCTTATGTTCAACTTCAATTTTTACTCCAATTTGCTCTCAGTTAATTTGTGAATTGGGAGATACATTTTCACATCTTCAGTCCGCGGGGGGCCTCCCCTCAGTCCAAGGATGCTCTCATAATTATGGCAAAGCGTTTGCTTACTTCCTTCGCCGCCTCATTTAATGTAAATAGTTAGATTCCCCCCCCCCCCCCAGGTGCCTTTCTTATGTTGAACTTCAATTTGCGCTCAGTTAATTCATTCTGTATTGCAACTTATTTAGCCTTGTTTATAATTATTAGTAGTAATAGTGGCATCTGATGAAAGAAAGCAAGCGTATGAGCTTATATAACATCAGCCAAAAAAAAAAAAAAAAAAATTACACAACAGTTCCCTCTAAATGTTTGTCCAGTTCCTCCTTAAATTTATTTAACCTATCAACTTAGAATCAGTCCTCAGTCCAATTATTGTTCCAGCAATGAACCACCCGCTGGCTAAAGTCAAATTTCGCACATCTATTCTACAATTGCAAGATAATAATTAACTTGCAACAATAGTTCTGCAATCTCTTATTAAGTTAAACTGCTTATTCTTATTTTTCGTATACTACAACAAAAGTTGAGGTATGTAACAGAAATTCATAAGTTCTGGATCCTGTAACTTGAGGGCCAATGCCAAATTTACGTAGTCACTGGGCGCTGGGCCTATTTTTAAAGGCCAAAAAAATATTGCCGAAGAGAAACGCTAGTAATATTTTTGAAGGCCGTAAGGATAATTGGTGTGGCGAGATCTGGAATTAAAGAGTAATTGCTCTGGCCCTTTCCCTTCCCCCTGAACTGTAGGGCACTGAAACACCTGCTCCACTGCACCCCGATAAATCTGTCTATTGAAATTTTCTAAGAGATCCCTCATTCGAAGATAGTTTCATTTTTTGAAAATTAAAGAAAACATGAATAAGTTATATTTAGTTTTCAGTTTTAAGCGTTATTTTAAAATATTTTATTTCTGATATTTCTTCCTTTTCATAACAGGTTTGTTTTTGCGGAAATCACGTTTATTTCTAGGGAAGTTACGAAACTGCCATATAGCCAGGTCCATCATTACGTGCTTTGTATGATCACGTGGAGCTGTACGGCAATGTGAAATGAGAGCCTAGAATTTATAGCCCTTGAACAGTTTCAAAACTGTCAATGGCTGGACTTTTATTTTTTATTGATTAAAAGTAAACGCTTTTGGTAAATCAGTGCACTTCCTCTCGCCTACCTAATATGAGGAATTGTCAAAATAAAGGAAGTTGGAACTCAGTTGATTAAACGGTCCTACACAGTGGCATACCCAGGTATCATTGTAGTGGAGGGGGAAGCATGACGATCGGGATTTTTTTTTTGAGAACGGCTCCTGCGGAAAGTATGGGCTTGTCACACCCATGGTCGTGAGCTGGATATCATAATTTTTCTCTTTATTGGTGATACCCTTCTACTTCTGACTCTCTCTCTCTCTCTCTCTCTGGGTAACTCAGAATTTTTTTTTTTTTAGCTGGTGCAGCATAAGCCTCATTCTTCCTTGCACTATATGGCTAGTAATAATAATAATAATTTTTGGTTAAGGAGGGGCATATGTCCCATCTTCCTACCCCTGAATATTCCCCTGGTCGTACACAGAGTACCGTTTTGCTGGATCTTTAGCGAGGAAGTATAGAACTGGTAATTTGTAACTTGCTTGTTGCTTGCGTTTGCGCGTTCACGTTAACTACACTTACTGCAGCTCACATGAAGAATGCAGTTTCTCCGTGAGAGATATGCGAAATTTTCATCTAACATACATAAATGCGTGTTATTTTCCTTGAAAATATGACTTAACAGTCTGTAGTCGAAGCATTTCTTACTGCTGATTGAAGCAAGTTGTTTACATGTCTTTCTCTTGTTTTACTCCACTCTTGATCGGAAGAGGGAACTGCGGTGGGTTGATTCTATGTTAGTGGTGGGAGGGAGGGTAATGTTTGGTAACGCGTGCAAAATGCATTTCTGTTGGAATCTGCAAACGAAAGAGAATTAGTTATATATAATAACTTTGTTAAGGGCATAGGTAACGTTGAGCGAAGTGTTAAATTGTAGCCTGTAGATAAATTTGGCTTCTCCATGTTGTCTTTGGTTGCTACGTGGTTCCTCGTTGAAGCGTGTTATGGGCGTTTCCTGGTGGCTCTCGCTGTTCGATCAATACTTGCGGGTGCGCATTTCCTGACACAGTATTTGTGAGTCTACCGATCTCCCCTCTCCTTATTAAATGCGATGCGCTTGCCGTAACGGCCAGCGTTATTTACTCCCGTTAGTCCGCTGTGGACGTTTCCCTTGACGACACTGGCTCGTCTGACGTCTTTCTGCATGTCTTTGCTGGTGTGTGTGTGTCTCGGACACGGGAGCCGGACTTTTTCATCCCGTTGCCCCAAGTAGTAACGGCTTGTGTACAATGCAGGCCGACAGTGGAAATAGAATGAAAAGTACCATGCAGAGTTCGTCAGGATGCCCACGATGATGGCAACTGTGTAGTACGTGCGTGTGTTCAAGTGAAGAGATGACGTCGATTTTGTATGCATGTGAGATACGGAAGTCTCCACATATGGAAACCGAATACCGGCTAGTCTATCATCGTCGATGGTGTTATCACACATCGCAACAGCTACCAGAGGAATAGCCATGATGCTTTTCTGCTTCATTGTTGTGATGTTAAAAACGCAATTATATTAGTGGATATATTAATGTAATGTGCTAACGATAGTTGAGATTACAATATTGTTTTCACTGCCAGTAAGTGAAAGAAACGCTCTTTATTTAAATAAATAATTATTTCTTTAAGCGTACAAGCCAGTTATTTTTTATAAAAATGAATTCTCTTTCTACATCACTTTCAGTTATGTTGTCTTTAGAAACAGGGAAAAATATTCTGACATAAAAAACTGAAGACATGGTGATAAATTTTGTAACAGGTTGGGAAAAAAAAAAAGGAATCTTTTACTCTGAATGCACTTTTTCAGCTGCTACATTTAATAATCAGTTGTAAATTTTAGTCCCTATTGGAATGAAATTTGTGTCTGTTGTTACAAACATACTCCACCATGGGTGACTGTAAAAATAATTTTTGGACCTACTTTGATTAGGTGATATTCAAACTGTATTTTAGTTGGATTCTTATATCAGACAATGGAGAGTATTAGGAATTCTAAGAAGAGCACATTATCACCTGATTATTATAGCATGTTTAGTGCCCATGTGGAACAGGCTGTGGATGCATTTATGGAAAGATTAGGTGGACGCTTGGGCGAACTGGAGGTTGAACTTCGTTATGCATGGAGAGCTGTGGACTTGCTATCCCAAGAATATGTAAAAATGTGGGAAAAGTTAGAGCGTTTGGAAATATTGCTTTATGAACAACAGTCAGTGATTGCCCAGTTACTCTCAGTCATTAAAAGTAGTGGAGAAAATCAAGATGCTGAATATCTTCATGGTAGAGATTCTGTTGCTAGTGATGCTTCTTTGAAAGAGAGGCTGAGTTTTAAGCATGGTGTAGATCTTGAGTCTAGTGACTTATCAGAATCTGATATAGTTGGTGTCTCTGTGTATGGACTTGATGGACATGATGAAAGTAGTGAAAGTGAACAGAGTGGTATTAAATGGAGTAAAAAATGCCCTGTATTTTCTCATGGAAGTGTATCCAGATATACAGACTCATCAAATCCAGAAACACCAGACTGGGAAAGGCATAGCCAAGATGATCCTGGTTACATTCAGAATGAATATAAAAATGAGGAAGGAAAAAACTTATCTAAAGAAATCTTCACATCTTCAGATTATAAGAAATATCGTGGAGGATCTCCATGTATTAGTGAAAAAGATTTGGAAGAACTTGATAGGTTGTCGGCTAATTTGCATAAGGTATCTTCCACCCCGAGTGTAGACAGTGCACGAGATTTTTATAAAACTCTTAGTCACATTCGTGGGAGTCCTTTAAGGCATTTGGATTCTCGAAATATTCCAAGTGGAGCACCTGATACGTTTGATGAAGAATGCAAAACTGAAGGCAGTGTTTTGGATAGGGTGAAAATACCAACATATGATGAATATGCTAAAAGTACAGGAGCAACAGATGATTCTTTAGGTCACCAGACAAGTGATTCAGAGGGATTGCGATTTACTCCCGAATCCCCTCTTTGTGCCAAAGACTCTGAATCCCTTGATCATGAATTAGGTGGACACTGTGATTTTCCTGGAAGATCTGGCATTGGAAAAGGCACATGGAGTGAAATGAACACTTCTAGCCCCAGAAAAAATCCAGAAAGATTTTTTAGTTCATATTCTTCAGTTGTAGCCAGAGTTTCCCTTGCACACTTAGACAGTGATCATGCTGTTACTAGTCCAATGTCTGGTTGCCATTACGAATTGAATGAACATTTTTTATCTCTTGAGCAGGGAGAAAGACAGAAAGGTCATGCATTGACGCCTGTCACAGAAATCAGTCCAGAATTTGTGGCCTCAGAGGTTACACTTAATGGTAGTGGGGTCACAAAGAGAGAAGAAGAAACAGTACCTCTCTGCTCATCATGTGTTTCTTCTCCTGGAACAGAGAGTCCCACTGTTGAAACAAAAGTGATAAGAGCAGAAGTGCATACAACAGAAAAGAAAAATAATTTTGAACAAGACTATTCAAATGTGAATACTTGTGAAGATGGCCCACTTTATGAAAATATATCCCACAGTACATATCAGTCTGTTAGTTATCAAGGGCATGCAAACTATATAATTCAGAACAACTATGGGGAAAGTGCTTTTGATGATCAGTTAGTTCATCCTGAAAACATCGAAGAACTTCATGAGTCTAACGCCGATACTATTATATCTTCATTGTCGCCTAAATCTGTATCCCCAGTAAAATTAAAAGGATATCTCTGTGAAGCTGAAAATATTGAGCTTAGTACTTCAGAACCATCTGCTTTTACAGATGCTATTGCTATTAGTACATCCCCTGTAATTACAGAACGCCTATCTGAAGTGGAGTTGTCCCATTCACCTCAGAAAGTTACAGAACCCTGTTTGGAAACTTCTCTACATGAGTTGAAATTTCCACACATGGATTATTCAGAAGAATCATTTTATGTGAAAGAACAGAATTTAGGCTCATCCTCTCTTGCTAATAACATGAAAATTCCATCATACCCATTAGAGTATGAGATGCCAGTCTCATCAGAACAGCAGCAGTATTTTGAATCAGTGAATGTACCACAGAAATATGAAGAAAATGTTAATACAGCAGCTTACACAGTATCACCCCAGTTCATAGATACTGCTTCAGCTGTGTGTTTTGGTCTTGCATCACAGCAGCCAAACCATCAGAGCTGTGAGTATGTAAATTTACCTTCACATCAAATAGTTGAACAAGCTTTATCTGTTTCACCATCAACTGTCACTTCACTGACTCAGTCACCCACAGGAATTATTAGTTCCCAGCCAGTTAAAAATATTTCCACTGCAGCCACTTTTGTTAGTGATAATCAAAAAAACGTTTCTTCAGAAATAACTTCAATTTTCAGTGTTCTCTCGAGCAAAGTTACTAAAGGCTATCGGATGATGAGTATGCCAACGCTCCTGAGAAAGGATTCTAAAGGACACACGGTGGAGAATAAAGCTGTAGATGGTAAAAGTGGAAGCACGTCAAGTTTATTTAATCTTGGTTCCAGTTTAGATGGTTTAAAATTTGGATCAAAACTAAAAGTGCGGTCAAATAGTGTTAAAAGTGAGGGTGAATTGCCAATCTTTGATCAAGATCCAAGTATTCATGAAGGAAGTAGATTATCTGTAGAGAATATTCCATTCACTTTGCCACCTTCACCAGAAGTAAGTTTAGTAGATAATGTGTTGCAATATGAAGATGCAGAAGTTTTTGTTCCCGAGGATCATATAACTGATTTAAATGAAACTGTTTACTCAGTTGAGCAACAGGATGCTCATGTGATGCCTACTGTGATACCTTATTCAGCTATAAATAGTGAAAAAAAAGATAATCAGCTTGATCAGAAACAAACTTCTGATAATCAAGATAGTTCAGTATCATTATTCCCTACTATTGGTGTTATAAAGAGGCAGTTATCCAAAGAGCATTACACCTCTAGGGAGAATTCTACTGAAGTTGATTTAACTTCCAGTATGTCTGTAGAATCAGCATTTTTCTCTTGTGTAAGTGATAGTAGGCAGAGTTCATTTGCACAGTCAGAATATGGAAGTATTGAATCCACTGAGTCTGTAATTGCTACTACTTCATTTGGCAACCAAGAATTGCATATGCAGTTAAGTGGAAAAGATAATAATATGTTAGATGTAAAGATGGCAGTTCATGAGAATATAGAATATGAATATTCTGAAGAAGAAGAAGAAGAAGAAGCAGTGATAGAAGAACTATATGATGTTCCCAAAGAGATTATTGGGGGCCAGAAAGAAGAGCTACATACCCTCATTTTACAGCCTGGTGAGGAAGTGGATAAAGAACAGGTAGATGGTGAAGAAATCGAGCAATTACCAAATGATGAGTCAGTGGAGATGCAGACAGATAATGTACAAAGAATATCTGGTCAGAATCGTAGAAGCATGAAAAGCAAGTGGATGACTCTTGTGGTTGGTATTATTATTTTTACCCATTTTGATATTTTAAAACTGAAATCGTAATTACAACAGTACTACAAATGGAAAATTTACTTTTTAGATGCAAATGCTTAGATTATTTATAAATTCAGTTCTATGCATGTGTGAATCCACATTGTTAGTTCAGAATACAAACATTAGTACAGTAAACCTTTGCTAATCCAGATTAATTAGTGGGGGTCATCCGGATTAAGAGAAAATCGGTATTATTGAAGCAAAAGATAGCCTTAAAAGAACAAAAACTTAGAACACAAATAAATAAATAAATGGAAAATTTAGTAAATAAAATTTAGGTAGTGCTGATGAAAATAAATAAAAAAATATCACTGTAAAGCCTTTACTTAAAAACTATAAAAAGACAATATATTTATCCATTGATAGATGGATAAATGTATTGTCTTTTTATACATTTCCAGGTGGTGCTGGCGTTGCACTCCAACGGCACTTGATCGTTGCTCTGAATACCACTTACATACAGCCTCTTCCAGCTACACTTTTGACCCTTTTTTAATGTCTGTCTATTTGATACACTGCTTTTATCACTTCCTACATTGAATTTCAAAGCAAATGTCTTTATAGATTCTTTTTGTTTTTTAATATCTGACACAGTCTGTTGGCCAATACCCAATTCTTCAGCAATTTTTTTTCCAGGAACACAATTTTCAAGTTGTCCTATCACTTTGAGCTTGTTAATGATAGTTAAAGTAATTGTTTTCTTTTTATTCCACTTTTCAGTTCTTTAGGACCAATAATTATATAAAATATATTAACTTATGTATGTATATACGTATAAAGAAGGACACAAATGAAGCTATATAAGCAATAACATCTGTTCGACTCAGCATGAACAACACACATGACAATGTAATGTATGTTGTCTTTCTCTGCACAGTCAGAGTGACGTATCTGCCTTCCTAAATCCCATGTGTCTTTCAAAGTACTCGACTGTGAATAGAATTTTTCATATTTCGATACGGATTATCCAACATCTGGATTAACTGTAACCAGATTAGTGAGGGTTTACTGTATTCCTGCAGAAACTGTTTGTGATGATTTCTGATGAATTATAATACATTAAAATTCACATAAAAATTGCAAATATTGTATCCTTCTTATACCATTTCACCTTTAGACATTCCATTGTGAAACAGGTAAATGACTTAGATGTGTTTCCCAAACTACTGAGATCTATGGGCCCTTTCAAAAATCAAAAAAAGCTCATGGACCCCTTCAAATATTAAAGCACATTTGCGGACCCATATATATATTTCTCTGTGTGTGTGTGTATATATATAGGCATACTGGGTTTTTGAAAAGAATATTTAAAGTTTTATGTTTAAAACAACTGAACTTTATTCTTATTTTTACGTAAATATATAATAATAACTTTATTTATCATCAGTTTGCTATACATAGAATGAATAATTTGACCTGTTCCAGAGGGTCCGTTTTGGGGACCCTGGAAGTGGTCTGCAGATCCCCAGGGGTCTGGGGACCCTAGTTTGGGAAATGCTGACCTAGACTAATACAGTTATTTTAACTGAAATATTTAATTGATCAGTTATGAATATCATTTCATGTTATAAATCTCACAGCTCTCTTTAATATATTTAATATTTTTAATTTGTTTTTAGATGATATTGGATTTATTATTTCTAATCCATCTCTGTTTTTGACGCAAAGATGTGCTTTTCCAGCTAGTTTACATTAAGAGTGAATTTAAAAGACAATCGTTTAGTATGTGGGTTAATCCCTCACCTATAAATTAACTGCTGGCAACACCTCTTGCTGTATGCACATCATGTTTCTGGAAGCAATGAAATTTCCTATTTCTTTCAAGATAAACCACTAGTAGTGTAATACTAATTGGTTAATACTAGTGGGTTATAACTAGATAATTGCCTGTAAAAGAATATTATGTTATGGTATTGCAGGCATTTGTACCAAGTATGTCAGTCAGTATTGGTTGACATAATTGATGCAATGCCTGTTAATATATTGTTACTTCCTTTTAAAGTCAAATGGTTTGGAAGAAATGCATTTGTCCCATTAATCCTCTGTCATGAATGGAACATGGTTATTTGCATGGCTTCTGTTAGATGCTACTTTGTTATGGCACAATTTAATTTTTAGCTTTTTTTCATTCTTTTGTATACCATATTTTAGTCATTAAGGTTTACACAATGTATATAAAGTGCTTAGCATCATAATACACAGCCATTTCTGAATAAACAGAAAATTTTTAAGGTGGCATCGTTTTAGGTTATATCTCATATTGTGAATACCTTCACAACGAGTTGCCATGATATTGCACTACTTCGAATAAGTAACGCTTCACCTAAGGAGAAGACTAGTGTTACTTATTCTCAGATAGGTACCACCACCCAGACAGCACTGTTTCAGGGCTATTTGGCCCTTCATCAGTGAGTGGGTAGGTACCCAAGTGATGCAATGATGGCAAAAACAGTTATGAAGTATAACTCCACCTCATATTGTGGAGTTATACTTCATTAAGTGGAGTTATACTTCATAACTGTTTTTGCCATCATTGCATCACTTGGGTACCTACCCACTCACTGATGAAGGGCCAAATAGCCCTGAAACAGTGCTGTCTGGGTGGTGGTACCTATCTGAGAATAAGTAACACTAGTCTTCTCCTTAGGTGAAGCGTTACTTATTCGAAGTAGTGCAATATCATGGCAACTCGTTGTGAAGGTATTCACAATATGAGATATAACCTAAAACGATGCCACCTTAAAAATTTTCTGTTTATTCAGAAATGGCTGTGTATTATGATGCTAAGCACTTTATATACATAGTCTAAATTTGTTCGCAGCTTGAGGCTCTAGCCCTAAATGCGCCTTGGTTTACACAATATAACTCATTCCTCATTGCTTGAAATTTACTGAACTATATCTCTATTTTTACAGATTTTTTATTACACTCCCCACTGTTATCAGTTTCTTAATTTTTCATCCTACAAACTGAAACCGTTTATCTGACCCCATTTTTACAGAGATCTTATTCTTCCATTCACCCATCTCTCAGGGAAAATTTACTTTTTAGCTGAACTAGAACTACTGCATATATTAGATGCTAAGTAAGCAGTTAATGTTTTATAATTCATAGTAAAATTAGTTTAAGAAAATGGTAAATCTTGTATTGTTTTGAGAAAATCGGTGGGGGAGTGGAAATATACTGAAGAATATGATCCCACTTGGGTACCATATCTTACCATGTATGTCATATGTCTTGAGAGTCAGAGAAAGTTAATTAAAATTGGCTTTGTGTAATAGAACTTTTGGAAATAATTTTTACCTGCCTGTAGAAGAAATTTGTGCTTATTGTCACACATTATAGGTACAATTAATTCTTTATAGATAATGAAAGCTAACTTCTCAGCAGGATTCCACAAAATAACCAAAGCAATATTGTGATCTGTATATGAATGCATGTACTGTTAATTAAAGTTTCAATGAAAGGTTATTTCTAGCTAGTTCAGTATGTTTTTTGATACTTTAAAGAAAAAATAGCATAAAATCTGCACCCCTGCATCAGATTTCCAGAGTGCAGTAATGAATTAAACACATCTTCAACAGGATGCAGCCTGACCACATATAACAGATGGAGCCGGATTCTCTTAGTGAACATTTTTGGAACTGCATTTTTTCTTATTGACATCATGCACATAAATGGAGGAGACCACCATAACTCTCCAGGAACTGAATTTGTGTGATTTCTTATGGATACCATTTATGAAAACAACCTCACATAGTTGAGGAATTAAAGAAAAATATTTTAACAGCTGTTAACGTGCCAATGAAGGAATTGTGACTAGAGTCCAAAGATGACTGTGGAATGCTCTGTATGGTGATAAAGTACACATTTAAATTTTTTTTTTATCGTCATTTCAGTCATAATTTTTGTCAGCATCCAGCTGACAGTGATGTATGACATGATTTTAAGTATTTTAATAAATTCTTAGACAAAATAAAATTTGTGATTTTATTTTGTCTAAGAATAATTTTGAACTGTCTGTGAATGACTAAATTGATTTTGTTCTGTTAAACTGTTGCCACACCCATCCCCTGAAATGGAAGATGCTACAATTCAAACGTCAAGTAGTTTTATTAGGATTAATCTGTGTACCCTTAAAATGCCAAAGATGAGTTTCATTTGACAACACAGTTTAGAGATGTATTGTTTCAAAGACCTGATGACACACAATCACCATTCAAAGCTGCTTTAAGATGATTTAAGATTATTAGATCAGCTTTAATGAGATTCCTAGCTCATTAAAACTGATCTTATGTTTACAACAACCATTTTGATTTTCTCACAATGAACTTGTGTAATGTGAATGATACTTTACAGGAGAGAGGGGCACTTTTGAAAACTAAAACATTTATTGTAACATGTTGAAAAAAAATACACTGATACACTTCACACCTGCCAATTACTCAAGTCTAGTAAAAGTGGAAATTTATCTTTCACCTTAAAGAGGGCTTTACTGCATACATCATAATTCATGACTTTGAAATATCTGTTTTTCTCAGTATTAAAGAAAATAACTCAGGAGGTATACAATTAATTACCAAAAAATCTAATATTCATCTTGCATATTAAATTACCAGCAACAATTAAAGTAAATAGCAATGCTATTTTTCATTTTGACAACAAGTAAATAAGAGAGAAGACATCTAGTTATTTTTATGTCTTCCCTCCATAACTATACCTTTTATTTAATACTTTATTTTAAGTGGGAATATTATTTTGCATTTAACCACTTTAAAAGGGTTTGTTTACTCTTTGTGGTCTTAAAAACACCCTATCTTTCTTGGCTGCTATAACTTGTTGGGCCTTCCAACTTGAGCTATGAATGTACACAGAACCAAGTAGAATGGCAGTATTTCACGATCACTAACAAAAAGAGGATCTCTTGCCCACCATGCTGCTCTCTACACTCCACTCTCTGAGGTCCAAAGTCCTATTTTAATTCATAGAAGTTAACTGGAGTTTTCACTTCCTCAATTTCTGATTGAATGTGAAGCTAGGGTTCACATTTCTAGCACCCAAAAAATAAGTGATGGAAGGAAAAAAGATTCAAGTATACAACATTCATTCAGCATGTCCTGTGACTAGCCATCAGGTCTCAACAGATCTCTCCTCTTTGCCTTTTTAGTAGAGGAAGGGTGAAAATTGATATGGGTATGTCGACTGACACTTCCACTTCGGTATTCTGCCACCGGATTTCACCCTTCGCATGATAATCAGTTCCCTATCCATGTGTTCTTTTAATAATAGCACAGGATGTGGTTTAACAAATGATGTTATAGTTTATACAACTGGGTTCAATGCATTAACCTTTTGCCTCGTAAGCTGTCTGTAGTAAATACCAAAGTGAAGTACTCCTGCATGTGGAACTTCTTTAACAGTTACAAAAGGTCGGCATTTTGACCTAATCTTTGATAAGCTTAAGAGTTTTTAGGGAAAAACTTCACTGCCCTGTTTTGCTGACAAACTGGAAAAACATACTGGCAAATTTTAATTATGACAGATGAATTAATTCCCGAGAAAATTAAAAAGTTAAAGACCATAGACAGACATGACAAAATATCACTGCACTATTCCCAGATACTATAGCAATATATGTATAATGTAAAATTTTGAATTTACAATACCACAATATTTTTATAATATTAATTGTATGCCTACACAACTCTGCAAAAGAAAATAATCAAGAATTATATATTGAAATTTTGTGATGATAGCAATGGCTGATTTTACTTTTATGATTAGTTTTATAAACATTTAGATAAATACAGAAATTTGCAAATTCCCATAACCGTTAAGGCACTTAAAACTATTCCTTTACTTAAGCTGTTTCAATATCTGTTAAGCAAAAAATGCCCTGATTATCACAAAAAAATTCCTGTGTAGCTCCATTCCCACTATTTCCCAGTTCTTTGTTGCAAATATAAAATATATCTAATATGAATTACAGTGAGAGTTAGATTGAGAGCAAATGGTTGTACAACCACTTCTATGGAAGTTTTGGCAGGATATTCTTGGCAATGCTAGAAGTATAGTAAATAAATTTGATGAATTTGAAGTGTTGGTCAAGACATCAAAGGTGGATAGTGTTGGGATAGCAGAGACGTGGTGTCACACAGATATAAGGAATGCTGAACTGGAATTTGGGGAGTACAATGTGTACAGAAAGGATAGAAAGGGAGGAGGTGTTATGCTGTTAATTAAGAAAAACATAAAATCAAAAGAAGTGCATCCAGTTGATATAGATGAACAGTGCACTGTTGAGTCAGTTTGGTGTGACATAAGCACTGCGAAAGCAAAAATAAGAGTAGGAGTGTGTTATAGGCCTAATGACTTGAATGAGTACAATGAACAATTGTACAGAGAAATAGAGTGGGCTAGTAAATTGGAATGTCTTATAATGTGGGATTTTAACTTCCCAGATATTGACTGGAACTTGTGGGTTGGTCACTCACACACTAGTCAGACTTTTGTGGATTTATTGGATGATTGTTTTCTGCAGCAGCAGGTTTGAGAGGCAACCAGAGAAAGTAATACTCTTGATCTGGTTATCAGCAGTGATCATTCGTGTATTAAGAATTTGCAGATAAAGGAACCACTAGGTGGCAGTGATCACAGTTTACTGATGTGGGATTTACTTAAAGATTTAATTACCATCAGGGGGAAAGGAAAGGGTTTTTGCTTCCGTAACGGTGAGTACAGTGGTCTCCGACAGTTTTTAAATTCTGTACAGTGGGATAAACTGATGGTGTTACCAACAGTAAATTCCAAGTGGGAAGCATTCAAGGAATTAATTGTGGAAGCTTCTAAAAGTTTCATACCTATTAAGAAATATTGTTCAAGGTTCAGGCCTAAATGGTTATCTAATGAACTAATGAGACTCGTAATAGAGAAGAAAAATGTATGGGATGCATATAAATTATCAAGCGACTCAGAAGCCTATGGCAGATATAAGCTAGTCTGTAATCAGGTCACAAAGGAGGTTAGGCAGGTGAAGGCAGATTACGAGAAATCCTTGGCAAAAGATGCTAAGAAAAACAGCAAGGATTTCTTTACTTATATAAACTCTAAAAGGAAGGGAATGAATGACATCGATGGTTCGACTGTTGATGATCCTGCTCAGATAGCAAACAAACTGAATGTGTATTTTGCATCTACATTCACACATGAGGAATTCTTAAGGTTTGAAAATGGCAGAAGGATATCAAATTGTAGCAGGATACTTAATGATTTCGTAATAACTAAAAGCAAAGTGGAGGAGAAATTGTTGAAGATAAACATAAGAAAAGCACCTGGGGTGGATGGGATCTATCCAGTTATATTAAAGGAGGCGGCAAAGCAACTAAGCAAACCCTTAGCCATAATTATGAGAGCATTCTTCGACTCAGGGGAGGTTCCCACAGACTGGAGATGTGCAAATGTATCCCCAATTCATAAAGGGGGGATCGAAGAGTGACACGAGTAATTACAGACCAGTTAGTTTAACTTCTGTTCCGGGTAAAATAATGGAGTCACTAGTTAAAGATGCATTGCAGGATCATCTAGACAAGACTGCAGCAATAATTCAGACACAGCATGGGTTTGTTAAGGGAAAGTCTTGTCTGACAAATTTGATAGGATATTATGATGTGGTTACAAAGGAACTGGATGCAAAAAGTAATTTTGATATCATATATTTGGATTTCAGGAAAGCTTTTGACACTGTTGTGCATGGAAGACTATCGTGCAAATTGGAGCAGAATGGTATTAAGGGTAAGTTGCTACAATGGATAAAAGGATGGTTAAGTGGGAGAAGACAGAGGGTGGTAATCAATGGGTGCTGCTCTCCTTGGACTAATGTTATTAGTGGAGTCCCACAGGGTTCGGTGTTAGGTCCACTGTTGTTTTGTATATTTATCAATGATATTGATGAAGGTATATCAGGCTTAATGTCGAAGTTTGCAGATGATACAAAGGTTGTTAGGGTTGTTAATGACAGTAATGGCAGTGTGCTACTGCAACAGGATCTAGATAATTTGGGCAGATGGGCTAAGAAGTGGCAACTGAAGTTTAACCTTGACAAATGCAAAGTACTGCATATGGGTAGAAGTAACCCCCAGAGAAACGTACCAACTGTGTGGTACTACACTTAAGGTGGTAGAAAATGAAAAAAACCTGGGAGTAATTGTGCAGTCAGATATGAAGTTTTCTGAGCAATGCAGACGGGCTGCCAGGGCAGGTCATGGGGTTTTGTCAATGAGATATAAAGGAATTTTGCTAGCAGGGAAAAGGAGGTGATTATCCCTCTGTATAAGGCAATGGTCAGGCCACGCCTTGAGTACTGTGTACCGGTCTGGAGGCCTCATTTTAGGAAGGATGTAGCTTTACTTTAGCGTGTACAGAGAAGGGCAACAAGATTGGTGAGGGGAATGAAGGGATCCTCTTACCAAGAGAGAGGCTTAAGTTCTGCAAATTGCAGTGGCTGGAGACTAGGCATCTGCGCGGTGATCTAATTGAGGTCTATAAGGCCTTGAATGGGTTGAGCATGCTGAATTCTGATGGGATCCTTCCACTTGTTCAGATTACGAACCTAAGGGGGCATAAATTCAAATTAAGAAATGTCAGATGTAGATTAGATGTGCGAAAATTTGCCTTTAGCCAGCGGGTGGTTAATTGCTGGAACAAACTTCCATCTGTCGTTGTGGAAGTTGATAGGTTGAATAAATTTAAGGAGGAACTGGACAGGCATTTGGAGGGAATGGTGTGTTTTTTTTTTTTTTTTTTTTTGCTGATGCTGCATAAGCTCATACACTTGCTTTCTTGCATCAAATGCCACTGCTACTACTACTACTTGGAGGTGCCTAAATTGAGGTATTTCTGTCTTGATTGATGAAACACTCTTGAAGAGACTGCTGGAAATTTGGAAAATAAATGAAGTTCAGGCAGCATGATTGGTACTTGAGGTGTGGATGCTTGAATTGGTGTTTCTTTTGATTGATATTTCTTGAGTGCAGCTGCATATGAATATTTTATGCTTACTAATTTTTTTTTTGTTTTGTTTTATGTTATGGCAATAAAGGTCCCGGACTGATGCTGTTGCAGGCATTTTAGATGGGTTTGAAAATAAAATGAAGTGGTATGTTCACAGATGGCGGGCTGAATAGATAAAACAGTTCAAAGACAGATTTGAAGATGTTCACAGTGACCCAACAAATGGGCACAAATCAACCTTTTGAAATGAGAATGGAGTTGCAAAAGTTTGGGAAATTGTGACAAGAGAACTTCATTTGATCCTCCGAATGATTGCTGATGAGTTGAATGTGGATAAGGAGATGGTTCACCAAATTCTGCATTAAGATATTGAGAAAAGGAAGGTCTGTACAGAATTTGTGCTGCAAAGTCTCAGAGTTGAGCAGATGAAGAGTGGCATCATATGAGGACTTGTGAAGTCCATCCTATTTTTAGCAACTGTATTGTCATGAGCATTGGGTGTTTTGGTACGACCCAAAGACAAAGCGTCAGACTATGCAGTGGACTTGAAAATCATTACCAAGGCCCAAAAAGTGTCATTTACATAAGTCCATGCTGAAGATGATGCTGATTATGATTTTCGACAAACGGTGTGATTCGCAAGGAATTTGTCACGGGGGGGGGGTGCTCTGTATACAAGTATTTCATTGACTATTGCAGCACATTTCCTGGTTGAGGCCACAGTTTCAGAGAAAGGCAGCTGGTTCTCGTTGACTGACAATGTCCCCACCCATTCTGCATTTGTTATGAAGACATTTCTAATGAAACATGGCATTGTGCAGCTCAGTCATCCACCCTACTCTCCCAAGCTAGCACCATCATAAAGGATAAAATGTTCATTGTCTATCCCCAGAGGTTCCCCATTTCTGCATTGTGTACTCTGTTTGCGTGTCACTGTACTCTGTGAAGGCCAAAGGTTTCACAAATTGTAAAGTGCATGTTAGTGTTGTGTCATTAGCACTTAGCATTAGCATTAGTAGAGGCATTTGATGCAAGAAAGCAAGCTCATGCAGCATCAGCCAAAAAAAAAAAAAAAAAAAAAGTAAAATAAATAAATAAAAAATAACCACTTCCACTTCACCCCTCTGTTCGTTCGAAATACCTGTCCAGCTGAGCCTTAAACTTATTTAGGCTATCAACTTCCACGACAAGGGATGGAAGTCTGTTCCATCTACCAACCACCCGCTGGCTAAAGGCAAATTTCCGCACATCTATCCTACATCTGTCTTTCCTTAATTTGAACTTATTCCCTCTCAGGTGATTAGGTGATTATTCTGAGCAAGAGGAAGAATCCCATCAGCATTGAGCATGCTCAAACCATTCAAGGCTTTGTACACCTCTATCAGATCACATCGCTGGTGCCTAGTCTCCAGACACTGTAATTCGCAAAACTTAAGCCTTTCTTCGTAAGAGCACCCCTTTGTTCCATTCACTAATCTTGTTGCTCTTCTCTGTACTCGTTCCAGCAGCTCTACAGCCTTCTTGAAATGAGGCCTCCAGGCCTGTATACAGTACTCTAGGTGTGGCCTGACCATTGCCTTATACAAGGGAATAATCACCTCCTTATCCCTGCTAGAAAAATTCCTATATATCATTGACAATACACCATGAGCTACTCTTGCAGCCCGTCTGCACTGCTCAGAGAACTTCATATCTGCCTGCACAACCAGCCCCAGGTCCCTTTCATTCTCTACCACTGTCAGTGTAGTACCACAGAGTTGATACGTTGCTCTGGGGTTGCTGTTTCCCATATGTAGTACTTTACATTTGTCAATGTTAAACTTCATAAGCCACCGCTCAGCCCATCTGCTCAACCTTTCCAGATCCTGTTGCAGCAGCATAGTGTCAGTAGTGTCCTTGGCAACCCTGCCAACCTTTGTATCGTCTGCAAATTTGGACATTAAGCTTGATATACCATCATCAATATCATTTATAAATACAGAGAACAATAAAGGACCCAATACTGAACCCTGAGGGACTCCACTAATAACATTAGTCCACGATGAGCAGTGTTCATTGATTACCACTCTCTGTCTTCTCCCCCTCAACCACCCCTTTATCCATAGCACCAATTTGCCTCCAATGCCACACTGCTCCAATTTGTGCAGTCTTCCATGTGCAACAGTATCAAAAGCCTTTCTGAGATCCAAGTATATAATATCAAAGTTATTCCCTGCATCCAGTTCTTTTGTGACTGCATCATAGTATCCAATCAAATTGGTCAGGCAAGACTTCCCCTTAACAAAACCATGCTGTGTCCGAGCTATAACTGAAGTCTTGTCTAGATGATCCTGCAGTGCTCCTTTAACCAGTGCCTCCATTAATTTTCCGGGAACAGAAGTTAAACTCACAGGTCTATAATTACTTGTGTCAGCCTTTGATCCTCCCTTGTGAATTGGGGTCACATTTGCACATCTCCAGTCCATGGGTACCTCCCGTGAGTCCAAGGAAGCTCTCATAATTATGGCTAAGGGTTTGCTTACTTCCTTTGCTGCCTCCTTTAATATAACTGGATAGATCCCATCCACCCCAGGTGCCTTTCTTGTGTTTATCTTCAACAATTTCTCCTCCACTTTACTCTCAGTTATTACAAGATTCTCTAGCTTACTGCTAGAGTTGAATACACCTCTGGCTTTCCCTTGCTAAATAAGTGATCATGTGTGAATGTCGATGCAGAATATTCATTTAGTTTGTTAACTACCTGAGCAGGGTCATCATCAGCTGACCCATCGATATCAAGTGGACCAATCTGATTCATCCCCTTCCTTCTGGAGTTTACATAAGTAAAGAACTCTTTGCTGTTTTTCTTCGCATCCCTTGCCAAGGATATCTCGTAATCTGCCTTCGCCTGCCTAACCTCCTTTGTAACTTGGTTACAGATCAACTTGTATCTATCATAGGCTTCTGTGTCACTTGTTAATTTGTATGTATCCCATGCATTTTTCTTCTCTGCCATATGGCTCATTAGTTCATCTGACATCCATTTAGGCCTAAACTTTGAACAATATTTCTTAGTTGGTATGTAAAGCCTAGTAGCTTGCAAGATAATTTCTTTGAATGCTTCCCATTTTGAATTTGCTGTTGGTAACATCATCAGTTGATCCCACTGTATAGAATTTAAATACTGTCTCAGTCCATCGTAGTCGCCTTTACGAAAGCAATAACCCTTCCCTTTACCCCTAATGGTAGTTTTTTTGAGTTACTTTGAGTAACTCCCACTTCAGAACACTGTGATCACTGCCACCTAGTGGTTCACTTATCTGCAGATTCTTAATGCATGAAGAATTACTACTGATAATCAAATCAAGAGCATTATTCCCTCTAGTTGCCTCCCGAACATGCTGATGTAGAAAACAATCATCCAATAAATCCACAAAAGCCTTGCTAGTGTGTGAGTGACCAGCCCCCAAATTCCAGTCAATATCTGGGAAATTAAAATCCCCCATTATAAGACTCTCTGATTTACTGGCCCACTCTATTTCTCTGTACAGTTTCTTATTATACTCATCAGAGTCATTAGGCCTATAGCACACTCCTACTCTCAATTTTGATCTCCCAATGCTTATGTCACACCAAACTGACTCGACACTGCACTGTCCAGTGATGTCGACTGGCTTCACTTCCTTGGATTTTATGTGTTTCTTAACTAATAGCATAACCCCTCCTCCCTTCCTATCCTTTCTGTGGACATTCTACTCCCCAAATTCCAGTTCTGCATTCCGTATATCTGTGTGACACCACGTCTCTGAAATCCCAACAATATCTGCCTTTGATGTTTTGAGCAATAACTCAAATTCATCAAATTTATTTACTAAACTCCTAGCATTGGTGTACATGCAAGTATACATGCACCTGCTCTTCCTCTTAGTCACCCTAACACAACCCATGTGTTTACTTGTACCCCCATGATTCCCAGCAGTCTCTGTAATATCCTGCATCTTATTTTCCAGGCTGCTGGTCATTCCAATAGAAGCAGTGCAAGAATCGCTTTCTCCTCTGCCAGTGGCTACTGTTAATCTATTAGTTCTTGTATCCCCCCAATCTAGCAGTTTTCCGACCCACCTAACACTGCCTCGATAGCATCAGCAAACATTCTTGCACCCTTTCTATTTAAGTGTATCCCATCCCTGTAGAAGCAGTCTCTCCTGTTAACAAGTACAGACCAGGCTGAAAAAAATTCTACCCCTTGAGCCCTGCACAATCTTTCCAGGGCTGAATTGATCGATAGGGCTCTCATCATATACTCCCTCCTATCGTGTCTGGGTAGAATTGCAGACATTTTCAAATTCAACCCTAATTCACGGCTTTTTTTTCATCAGTGAACTGTACTTGTTAAGTAATTCCGCCGGTCTCCTACTCTTAATATTATTAGTGCCAACGTGTACAACTATATCACCTTTTGTGCCCTTAAAAGATGATATCCGCTCTAAAACGTCATCAACCTTTGCCCCTGGCAGATATACCCTGGTCCTGTTCCACCTATCCTTTTTACAAAGCATGTTTCCCGTTTCCCTGACAATAGAGTATCAACAACTACTAGTCATGTTATGTTATGTTGTTCCTCTGACCATTTAGCTGTTGGGCCCCTTGTGGAACCCCCTGTTGCCCATATTTAGCCACGTGGAGGCAGGTTAGGCAGTAGAGGGATTGCAATGGTACTCTTCAGGTCCTGCTGCCTAATTTCCAAAGATTTCAGAAGTAGGGACTTATGTAAAAAAAACCAAAAAAAAAAAAAAAAACACAAGTTAGAGCGTGGGGTTAGATACCAAAGGGATGGTAGAAATATGGGGAATGATAGATAAGACATCCACGGAGTCAGTGGAGTTTTTGGACTGCACCAGGTGAAATCAGGGGGTATGGGAACAAACACACAATGAAGCGTGCTGCAGGTCACCAAGCTGGCGTGTTGGCAGCAAGATGCTTCAAGTCATCTCGGTGACTTGCTGTTGATTAGAGCGTGGATTCCAATGGTGATGTCATTCTTGGGACATATGTCCCTTCCAGTGAGGTTGATCATATTTAGGTTAGTTTGGTTGTGCGATCCGGTCTAGTGAGGTCCACGATATTGAAATCCAGTCCATATAGAACTGGTGGTCACAATCTGGGATCAGGTCCATTTCAGACTGTTTAGGGTTATCTGCCATTCAGAGATCCTTGGCAAAGCAGGTGAAGACTCTATAGTTTTCGAGTCGGTCCAATATATGGTGTTTCTGGTTCCTTGAAGAGAAGTGCATCTTGATGAGCAGTGCTCATCTGATGTCCTCGTAGTACTCGCACGTGTACTAAGATGCCCCCGTGTTTCCAGAGAGCCACATTGATGATAGAGGGGTTACTTCACGATTCTGATTGTCGCCAGCTTTGCCTTTATAGATCCATGGCTGGTGCGAAGAATGGTGGTGTGCAGGCCAGGGGAGAGCAAGTAGGTGATTTAGGATAGATTCTAAAGATGTTTGGTACAAATTTCTTCGTTATCTCTCCCTTTGTAGAGAGATCCCATCTTTGCTGCCTATCCTTTGGAGATGAGCGATAAGACAGAACTTTCCCCTCTCATAGTGTTACTCGAATCAGTGGTAAATTCACTGCAAGTGATTTATCTGCCCCTAAAACTGTAGAAAAGGCCACATCTGGCAACCTCAAGCTGCAGGGGTAATGCCCCAGCCAGGTTAATATGGTATTTAGAATCGAATGATCTTCTCTCCAGCATCCAGTGTGGCTTCCGAAAAAACAGTTCAACTCTTGATCATTTAATTAGACTGGAAACATCCATCCGGGATGCCTTCCTAAAACGAGAACATTTGGTGTCAGTATTCTTTGACATGGAGAAAGCATATGACACAACTTGGAGATTTGGGATCTTAAAAGATTTGCATAGTCTTGGTCTTAGAGGGCATCTCCCCGTTTTTATTAAAAATTTTCTTGCCAACCAGTCTTTCCAAGTTCGTGTGGGATCTTTACTGTCTCGCTCCTTTTGTCAAGTGGAGGGAGTACCACAAGTATCAGTATTAAGTGTCACGCTTTTTGCCATCAAAGTAAATTCCATCACAGAACAGCTTCCTCCAACTGTAAACAGTGCCCCTCTATGTTGATGACTTTAGCTTATTTTGTCAGTCATGCAACATGAGGGTTATTGAAAGACAACTGCAACAAGCCATTAATTGGCTTAATTCCTTGGCACTTGCTAATGGATTCAAGTTCTCGCCGCAGAAGACCTTTGCGTACACTTTTGTCGTAAGAGTAATCTTCATCCTGAACCTGAATTAAGGCTCAGACAAAATGCTATTACAGTAGTGTCAGACACAAAATTCTTGCGACTCATGTTTGATAAAAAGTCGACCTTTCTAGAACATATTCACCAACTCTGTACGAAGTGCACGAGAGGACTAAATATTCTTTGCTCTCTATTCTCTAGGCACTGGGGAGCAGACAGGTGCACATTACTACATATTTATCGTAGGCACATCCGTAGCTAGGTGGTCAGGAGCAGCAGTGCGTAGCACATGCTTCTTGATTAGACTGGGGTTCAAGCCCGTGACCACTAAATACGGAGGATGCGGAAAGGTCAGGGAATGACCACCACATATTCCCGGAGCAATATGGTCTTAGTTGCTAATGCTCCTAAAAACCAGATAACAACAACAACCAATATTTATCATGTATTTGTACGATCTAAACTAGATTATGGGTACCAGGTATACTCCTCAGCCAGAGACAGTGTCCTTCAATGGCTGTTTACCATCAGGCTATCCGTATCACTACTGGAGCAATTTGAACATCTTCTGTGCAGAGCTTATACGTTGAAGTAAACGAACCACCATTATCGCTTCGACGTAAGCAGTTGTCTTTTAACTATGCTTTAAAACTGAAATTCCTGCCAGACCATCCTATGTGGACATCCGTTTTTGAGCCACTTTGGGAAAATTTCTACAATACCCGCCAGACTGCTAACTGATCTTTTGGTATTCATGTCCAAGAGGTACTAAGAGAATTTAACATCAAGGTAGACAAGGTTGCACAAACACCAAAGCAAACTTCCACCCTGGCATCCTCATACCCCATCATGCGACATTTCCCTTAAGAAATGGGTAAATTCCGAGACTCCATCATCTGTCTACCTGCAGCTCTATTCAGCACACCGAGATGAGCACTCCGACTTCCTGCCAGTTTACACAGATGGCTCAAAGTTGGAATCGTGTGTAGGATCTTCTTTTGTCTTTCCGGACACTACAATATCTCAGCAGATTCTTCCCGAATCCAGCATATACACTGCAGAGCTGCATGCTATAGAGCGTTAGCCTTGGATCACATTCGAACTTGTCAATGCCAAAGGTCAATAATATATTCTGATTCTTTGAGTGTATTACAGGCTTTATTATCTTTGAGACACAACTCCCATCCAGTTCTCTGTTGGGTTCAGCAGAAGATACATTCTCTTCATGAACACAAATTTGATATCCACTTCTGCTGGATTCCTAGCCACATTCGGATAAGGGGAAATGATTTGGCTGACACTGTAGCCAAATCAGCAGCTCCCACTAATAATCTTTGCCTGTCAGTCCCCTATACAGACTACAGGCAAATAATACACAACGAGATATATTCCCAAATGCAAGAAATATGGCATAGAGAGAGAGAGAGAGAGAGAGAGAGAGAGAGAGAGAGAGAGAGAGAGAGAGAAACTAATAAATTATACCAGATAAAGCCTGTAATAGAAATATGGCAGTACAGTCTGCGCAGAAATCGTAGCAAGGGAGTTGTTCTTGCTCGACTCTGCATAGGACACAGTCATCTAACACATTCGTTTCTGCTGAGGGCAGATGACTGTCCTATGTGCGAATCTTGTGACACCAGTTTATCAATAAAGCATATTTTAATAGATTGCGTTAATTTTATCCATATTCACAATATATATTTTACCGCTTTTACTCATCCGACTGGGCCTTATACGCTCAGTCAGATTTTATCAGACAGTGACCATGTGTCAGCTGTTTTTAAGTTTTTACAAGCTATTAATATATACACACATATCTAAATTGGAAAATTTACTTTTAAACTTATACTGCCTTTTATATATATATACAGTGGATTCCGGTTATTTGGGCCACCGGTTAATCGGGGCAGCCGTTTATTTGGGGCAAATCTTAAAAAACAAAAACCAATCGAGAAAATAGCCAGGGTTTACTTCGCTTAATTGGGACAAAATGCCGTTTAATCGGGGCAGGAGACCTCGGCACTGGAGATTACCCTACGATTGTCTCCTACGACTGTGACCTCCGGATTTCTGGAGGTCACAACCATAAAACAATAAAAACAATCAGCATTCACCTGTTTATTGGGCTTTTGTGTTAGTGCAATCTATCATAAACGGACAGTAAAGTCGATCTTATTGAATTTGCGATAATACCGGCAGCTGGAATTCTGTGGGTTATTATGGTAAAATGTGTTTACACCTCCATGGAATCTTCAATCATATAAAAAAAAATAATTTTCAGAATCTTCTCTTCATTCCTATTTTTAAAGCTTCCTAATTTGTTACTCCATTCTCACTTGGGCGTGTTGTGTTACTTGCAATTTGTGTGTGCCCTGTTCTTTGTTATTGATTGCTTATCTTTTTACTGTTTTAAATTTCAGCCCCCACCAACAAATGTCAGTGAATAGAAATGTCAACTAGTTTAGTTAGTATGTACATATTACAGAACGTATTAATTATTCCGATTATCACGTATATTCTTCCGATTTTCACGTAAAATTTTAATTTTTTAATTGGTAAGGTAATAAAGGGTAAATTTGTGCTTAATATATCTTTACTTTTATAGCCTGTGGATAATATTCCTCCTATTTTCGCTAATTAGAATCGCTGTTTAATAGAATTAAAATTCAATTCACAAACGTGATCATAATGACCGGCGCTTACTGCACATCGTATAGTGAACGGTACTTTACTATTTTGAGTTTGTCGTAACGTGATTTGATTGTACAGTGAACTAATTGTAAAGGGGGGGGGTAAATTGTATTTTTACCTATTTTCGTGAAACTTCGGATAATTGGGGCAGCCGCTTAATCGGGCCAAAATGCACTAGTCCCGATGTGTCCCAAATAACCGGAATCGACTGTATCAGTTTGACGAAGTAACCTTTTTAAAGGTTACCAGAATTTATTTTTGTTGATATTTTAATCTTTTCTTGTCGCAGTATAACCGTAGTCGTTTTTGTGCCAATGAAATCAAAATCAAGAAATCAAGCCCCAGCCAGCACCTGCAGGGCATGCGTGCTGACTGTGCTGCAGGCTCGCATGACAGAGAGGAGGATGATGCGCTGAATTGAATCGAGTTTTCTCCTATTTACGACTGTAACAGCCTTGGATAACCAAACTTGTGCTGCATAAGTAATAATAGGCACAAAGACTGTCTTGTAGTAGAGGTTAAGGTCCTGTGTTTAAGGGCCCAGTCTCTCCCTGGAACCTTGTTGGCAAGTCCACTAATCTTTCTAATCTTTTGATGCAGTTGTTTAAGATGGTGGGGGGGGTAAAGGACGGGTTATCCAGAATCACCCCTAAATACTTGAGCTCCGTGGACAGCTTTATAGTGGTTTTTTCTATTTTAATATGGGGGGGGGGGAGGTCTTGTGATCTCCAGTGTCCCTTTGAGCAGAATGGAGTTGGTTTTGCTTGGAGAAGTTCTGTCCATTGTTAAGGGTGGAGAGTGCACTGTTAGCTAAATCTTTTGATTATTGGCAAGAATCTGCCACCTGGGTGAGGAGCAGATCATCTGCATATGCCTGGTCAGCAACGTCCAGTTGACATAGATGGATAGTGCATCTATGATCGGATGTCAGTTTTTTAATAAGAGTTGACATAGATATCAGCAAAAATAAGAGTAGGAGTGTGTTATAAGCCTAATGACTCGAATGAGTACAATGAACAATTTTACAGAGAAATAGAGTGGGCTAGTAAATCAGAATGTCTTATAATGGAGGATATTGACTGGAACTTGTGGGTTGGTCATTTGCACACTAGCAAGAGATTTGTGGATTTATTGCATGATTGTTTTCTGCAGCAGCACGTTCGAGAGGCAACCAGAGAGGGTAATACTCTTGATCTGATTATCAGCAGTGATCATTCGTGTATTTAGAATTTGCAGGTAAAGGAACCACTAGGTGGCAGTGATCACAGTGTACTGATGTGTGGGATTTACTTAAAGATATAATTACCATCAGGGGTAAAGGAAAGGGTTTTTGCTTCCGTAAAGGTGACTACAGTGGTCTCAGACGGTTTTTAAATTCTGTACAGTGGGACCAACTGATGATGTTACCAACAGCAAATTTTAATTGGGAAGCATTCGGGGAATTAATAGTGGAAGCTACTAGACGTTTCATACCTATTAAGAAATATTGTTTAAGGTTTAGGCCTAAATGGTTGTCAAATGAACTAATGAGACTTGTGGCAGAGAAGAAAATGCATGGGATGCATATAAATTATGAGGTGACACAGAAGCCTATGGCAGATATAAGCTAGTCTGTAATCAAGTCACAAAGGAGATTAGGCAAGCGAAGGCAGATTACGAGAAATCTTTGCCAAAGGATGCTAAGAAAAACAGCAAGGATTTCTTTATTTATATAAACTCTAAAAGGAACGGGATGAATTAGATTGGTTCACTTGATATCTATGGTTTGACTGTTGATGATCCTGCTCAGAGAGTAACAGACTGAATGAGTATTTTGCATCTACATTCACACATGAGTTTATTCACATAAATTCATGTGTGAATGAAAAATAATTTTTCATTATCACATGAGGAATTATTAAGGAAGGAAAATGCCAGAAGGTTATCAAATTGGAGCAGGGTGCTTAATGATTTTGTAATAACTAAGAGCAAAGTGGAGGAGCAATTGTTGAAGTTAAACATAAGAAAGGCACCTGGGGTGGATGGGATCTATCCAGTTATATTAAAGGAGGCGGCAAAGGAACTAATCAAATCCTTAGCTCTAATTATGAGATCTTCCTTGGACTCAGGGGAGGCCCCCACGGACTGGAGATGTGCAAATGTATCCCCAATTCACAAAGGGGATCGAAGGGTGACATGAGTAATTACAGACCAGTTAGTTTAACTTCTCTTCCAGGTAAAATAATGGAGTCACTAGTTAAAGATGCATTCCAGGATCATCTAGACAAGACTGTAGCAATAATTCAGACATAACATGGGTTTGTTAAGGAAAGTCTTGTCTGATAAATTTGATAGAATACTATGATGTGGTTACAAAGGAACTGGATGCAAAAAATAATTTTGATACCATATACTTGGATTTCAGGAAAATTTTTGACACTGTTGCACATGGAAGACTACTGTACATATTGGAACAGAATGGTATTAAGGGTAAGTTGCTACAATGGATAAAACGGTGAGGAACATACCTATGATATTGGAAGGGAACATCCGGTCAACAGATTTTATCCTGTTCCTAGGTGGCCCTATTGTAGTTTGACTATGTCAACGGGGTCTGCTAGAAGTTGGGTGGTGAAAGACAATCTCAGCTATGCTAGGGATTTCTATCTTTTGAACTGATGAGTTTTGAGAGGGTAGAAATGTTCATTTTGATTAGAATCAGTTGCCAGGGTACCCAATCTAGATTTACCATGGAGTGTGTTGAAGTGCCTTTCTAAATTCCCTTTTTTGGGTATAGCCATGGAAGCATTGTAAACCAAACAACAACATTTTTCTTTTATCATTACAAAAAATGTTTTCTAGTTCCCACTCTTGATGAAAATGATACGTTTTGTTCTTTTTCATAGTATGCATTTTAAATCAAAGAATATTAAAGTAGCGTGTAAGTACTGTCCAGTTTTTACTATTAAGTAAGCTAAATAAGAATTAGACACATACATATGCTCTTCACAATGTAACTGCGTGAATTTTCACTAGACAATCCTAGCGGCTGTGTGGTGACAAGAGTAGTCATGTGGTTCAATGGATTTTAATAAGCGTATGCAGTGGGGTGCATAATAACAATAACATTTAAATTTTGACTAATCTCTTTTTTATATATATTTAAAATTTGTCGTGATTGACTGAAATTAAAGTTGCGGTCGACTGGTAGATTGCGATTGACTTGTTGCCCACCCCTGGTATGAGGCAATGGTCAGGCCACGCCTTAAGTACTGCATACAGGTCTGGAGGCCTCATTTTAGGAAGAATGTATTGTTTGAGCGTGTACAGAGAAGGGCAACAAGATTGGTGAAGTAAATGAAGGGATCCTCTTACGAAGAGAGGCTTGGGTTGAGCATGCTGAATTCTGATGGGATTCTTCCACTTGCTCAAATTATGAACCTAAGGGGGCATAAATTCAAATTGAGGAAAGACAGTTGTAGAATAGGTGTGTGGAAATTTGCCTTTAGCCAGCAAGTGGTTAATTGCTGGAACAAACTTCTGTCTCTCGTTGTGGAAGTTGATAGCTTAAATAAATTCAAGGAGGAACTGGACAAACATTTAGAGGGAATGGTTATGTGAAATGTGGTTTTTTTTTTTTTTTTTTTTTTTTGCTGATGCCACATAAGCTCAAGCTTGCTTTCTTGCATCACATGCCTCTATTATTGTTATTTTCCCAAAGGTCCATTTCCAGGAACTCATCCAACGTGATGGTCCAAAATAGGGTCCCAGAACAGATTCCTGGGAACACCCTCTGTGCACCCTCTGTGTTTCCTGTCTGGAAATCATGCTGTATGGGGTCTTGACTGCAATTTTCCTCTGCTTTAAATAATCCGAATACAGTTATAAAGGATTTGAGGAAGTTTGGTTGCTCTGAGCCTGCCCAGGATGCTTGACCAGCAGAGTTAGTCAAACGCCCTGCCGAAGTCAACTGAATAATGAGAAAGTACTTTTTGTTGGTGTTCTTTGCTGTCGAAATGATCCATTCCAAGGTGTTTTCACTGGTTCGATATCTGTAGATTTTCCTCATTGTACTGTCGGGTAATTCTGGAATGCAGGAGGTGCTTAAAGAGTTTACTGAGAACAGAGCACATTGCATTGAGCCTATTTGAATTCTCTGGGTCATGTTGTTTGCTGGAGTTTTTAAGGATCAGATGGATATTAGCAGTTTTCCAGGAAGTTGGGATGCATCCAGAACTGAGACAGTGGTTGAAAAGATATAGAACTAGATTGGGGGTGAATTCTACCACTTTCTTGGCAATCTCCCATTATAACAGGTCTGCTCCAGGAGACATGATTTCTGAGTTCGTCAGCCACTTGGTGTAGTTTCTCAAGTGAGAAAGGAGGCTCAAAGACTGGTTTGGTAGTTTTCATTATCTTGACATAGTTTAATTTGCTTCTGGATGGTTGGAGTGACTGGTTCCTTAGAGTATTGTATCCATTATGTTATTGATGCTACCCTGCTATGTCATTGTCATGGTACCATTGGGGAGGCTTGGGGGGAATTTTCTCCCCTGGGCAGTTCGTTTGTGGTCACTTCATAGGCTACTCACTCCCCAGGGTGTCAGAGTTGCCGGTTATTGAAACAAGATCCTCCCGGTATTTTTGTTTTCTTCTTCTGCTGAGTACTGTATATTTGTTCCTGACTGTAATTTTCTTTCATGGGCTCCACCTCTGGCCATGTACTGCGGGCTCTTTGGAAGTTCCGTCTTGTGTGCTGCACCTCCTTATATAGTGCTCGAAGCTTCTTGCAGCACGAGGGGGTTGTCCCATGTTTGGGGTTCTTCTTTCTGATGGCAGTGATACAGGTACAAAGATCATTTCTGTTACTCTGCATTGGTGATGGTTCAGATCCACATTCAGGTCCTAGATTTGACGGCCCCGTGTGTCAAGCATTTCTGTGGCCAAGCGATTCTTGCGTGTTTATAAAGCGTTTTTCTCCAAGTGACAGAGTTTTCCTTGTTTTTCTCGTAGAATTAAAATTTTCTGTTAAGTAGCTACTTACTTAAAAACACTAAGAAGAGAGCTCAGAAGAAGGCAAGTACCTTTTTCTTTAATTTAGCTAGCCGTACTAACTTACTAACTAACTCTACAATTGGCCACCAAGCAGCACTAATCCTGCCTCCCCGTGGCAGGTCCGGTAACCTGGGTGGTAAAGGCAAACCCAAGGCCAAAAGGAGCGATCATGGATAAAAATCATTATCTAAACTTAGAGCCTTTGAGCTCAAGGGCGGAAGCTTCTAACACTGACCATGACTCAAGTCAATCTAAAAGACTGCGAAGAGAAGCAGAATGTCATGACGATAGTCCAAACTTCCTGGTGATTCATTCCCTATCTGCCCAACCTGTGGGTAAGTTAACACCATTCTTAATTCAGAAAATCATGGAGTCAATTGCTGGATCACCAAAAATGGTTAAAAGACTGCAATCCGGAGATCTTCTGATAGAAACAGCCACCTAACAACATTCTGAGGGGCTGTTAAAAACAACAACATTTGGTGGATTGACAGTAGAAATTACTCCCCACAAAACACTAAATTCATCAAAAGGTGTCATCAGCGAGTGGGACCTAATTACAGTCTCTGAAGAAGAACTACTCCAAGAACTTAGCATTCAGAAAGTAATAAATGTAAAATGGATCATGACGAAAAAAGATGGAAATCTTACTCCAGCAAGATCCATCATTCTGACATTTAGCACTCCAGACTTACCATCCTCTATTAAAGCTGGTTATTTAAACTGCCATATTCGACCATACATCCCGAATCCTGTTCGTTGCTTTAAATGTCAGAAATATGACCATTCCCAGCAGGCTTGTCAAGGGGAAGCCATATGTCCCATCTGTGGCTCTAAAGATCACACCCAAGTGGATTGTTCAATCAAAACTCCTGTTTGTCCAAACTGCAAAGGAAGACATCCAGCCTTTTCCAAAACTTGTGAGCTGTGGATAACAGGAAAGAAAATTCAAAAATACAAAATTGAAAATAAAGTCACGTTTCCTGAGGCACGTAGACAAGTTATGTCGACCATGCCTAGTGGTTGTTCTTATGCAGCTCACGCTCGAAACTTTGTTTCTACTGCAGCTCAAATGGATGTATCAGTCCCGCCTAACACCTCTGTAGCGAATTGGCTTAAATTTACAGTTTCAACCTCTAAAAAAGATAATCCTCATAATCCTCCCAAAAAAAACTAGCGAAGCCACAAATACTCTAATCAGTATCCCTACTCATACCCCATTGGTCCCAGTTGAAAAAGAACAATTAAAATCTCACTCAGTCAGTCTCTAAAAAAATGGAATCACCTACTAATAATATGGATGCAGATGAGTTGCTAGGTAACGAGGAGCCCATTCTAGAACTCCATGCAGATGACACCATGGATATTGGACGCCCCACATTCCCAAAAAAAGACCAGAAAAAATGTCTCACAAACAAAAAACAGTCAGACAAATCATCCTCAGCTAAATCTAAATAATGTATACCATCATACAATGGAACTGCAGACAGGGCTGTGTGGTAGATTTTCTCAGTATGATGCAAGTCTTTGAAATTGTGCCCCTATTTTGATTTTGCTGCTTATGCCGCCCCCTTACGGTGCCGCCTGATGCGGCCGCCTCTCTGTAACATAGCAGGGCATGGCCCTGACTGTAGAGGACTAAGTAGCCATTCTGATGACTTAAGGGATTTACTAGCTCAATTCAATTCAATTCCATAGGTGTATGCCTACAGGAAACTTTCTTGTCACCCCAAATTTCACCAAAATTCTCAAATTATGTGATATACAGACGAGATAGGAGTTCAAACTCTCCTGCCTGTGGTGGAGTAGCTATTCTTGTTAACTCTGACATTCCATCCAGGCCGATCCAAATGAGAACCACTCTAGAAGTTGTGGCAGCTCGTATTGCAGTTGGTATTTCAGTTGCCATTGTTTCCATCTATATTTCACCATCTCTACCACTTTAACATTCAGAACTTGACAGCCTGATTTCACAACTCCCAACTCCAATTTGTCTTTTTGGTGACTATAATGGACATCATCCATTGTGGGGGTCTGCTACAATGGATAGAAGAGGCAAATTGATGGAGGAATTCATGAACAATAATGATCTTAATTTATTAAATTCTGGATCTCCTACTTACATACACTTAGCAACAGGATCTGTTTCTGCAATAGACTTGTCAATTTGTTCACCATCTATCTTTCCAATCATGACATGGTCGGTATTAACCGATCCCTTTAACAGTGATCACTTTCTGATTATTTGCTCACTACAAACAAGAGTAACTCCGAATCCTGTTCAACGATCCAGCAAACTGGGGAGGCTATTCTGCCTAAATACTCTTAGACAGAATTTATGTTCAAAGACAACATATTGATGAAGTAAATACTTATATAACCAATCAGATTCTCACTGCAGCTAATGCTTCCATTCCAAAATCCACGCCTTATCGCAAACACAGAAATCACTGGTTGAATACAGATTGTTTAATTGCCAAGTATCCCACCACTAGTAACCTAATTGCTTATAAAAGACTCAAAGCGAAAGCTAGACAAGTTAGGTGGAAAGCGAAACGGGATTCATGGATTGCTTTTGCCTCAACCATTACAAAAGACATGGATACATGTGTCATCTGAAAAAGAATACAGGCATTAAATGGCAAATTTGCTCGGCCTCCCTCTCCGATACTTCATTGGTAAGGGAAAGACATTTTTACTCCTGAAGAAGTTGCAAATGCATTAGCAGAATCATTTTCAAAATCTCAGCTTCTGCCACCTATGCGTCCACCTTCCAGAGCATCAAAGCAGGTGCAGAACGGTATAAAATCAACTTCTTCACATTCCGCTCACTGTCGTACAACCAAACATTTACATTAATAGAACTTCAAGAATCATTAAACAGATCTTCCAATAGCGCTGCAGGTCCAGATGGAGTTCATTACATTATGCTAAAGAATTTACTTGATGAAGACTTGAGAACTCTATTAATTTTTTATAATCGGATCTTCACTGAAAATGCCTGTCCTACATGGCACCATTCGTTTGTTATCGCCTTACCAAAACCAGGAAAAGATCCTTCCTGTGTCGAAAATTACAGGCCAATATCTCTTACGAGCTGCATGGGAAAAATTTTCAAAAGGATGGTTCATACTAGACTCACCTATATCCTGGAGTCAGAGAATCTCCTTCCAGAACAACAATATGGCTCTTTGAAAAATAGATCAATGCTGGACGTGCTTATCAAAGCCGAATCTCATATCCGCAATGCCTTTGTCATGAAAAAACATCTAGTCATGGTCAATTTAGATCTTGAAAAGGCATTTGATACTACATTGCGTCATGGTATTATTAGGGACCTTTACCATCTGGGGCTTCGGGGCCATTTGCCAGAAATAATTCAAAATTTCCTGCAACTGCATTCTTTTCAGGTCCAATATAAAAACGTACTCTCTACATCTCACATTCAGGAAGAGGGAGTCCCGCAGGGATCAATACTTAGTCCAACACTGTTTTCAATCCGAGTTAGCAGCATGATACGAGATATCCCAAAAACTGTTCAAACTTATATGTATGCAGATGATCTTACCATTTCATGTGAATCTCAGTGTATGAATACCATTGAATGGCAGCTACAATTTGCCATAACCAAAATAGAATCCTGGACTTCACAGAACAGTTACAAACTCTCAGAAAAGAAATGCACTGTCACTCGCTTTTGCAAGAAGCGAACTCTCCATCCCGAACTTTAACTACAAATAAACAATACTCCAATCCTGCTTGTTAATACCGTTAAATTTCTTGGACTAATATTAGACAGCAAACTAAGTTTCCAAGCCCATATCACTTATTTGAGAACTTCTTGTATGAAGCATTTGAATATACTTCGATCGGTCTCGTCGTTGTAATGGGGAGCTGATCGATATACTTTACTGCATCTTTATAGAAGTTTAATCTGTTCACACCTAGATTATGGATTTCCAGTGTATGACTCTGCCTGGAACATTACTTTAAAACGGCTAAATGCGCTCCTAGCGAGTCCTCAGTGGAGGACTCGCTAAGAGCTTTCAGGACTTCTCCAATCCAAAGTCTTTATATTGAAGTGCATGATCCCCCATTACACCTGTGTAGAAAAACGCTACTGCTTCAGTATGCTGCTAAGATCCAGAGTCTACCATCGCACCCAAGTTGGGAGTATCTTTATAATACTTGTTGTGAAGCCTTCTACGAGAGCAAGCCAAATGAAGATAGACCTGCCTCGCTCAGGATCAAAGAGCGTGTTCACAGTTGGAATGTCAAATTAAATTAAATTTTTCAAGACACAACTGCACCTGTTCCACCTTGGGCATATGTGTCTCTCTCTCAAGATATACACTTCCTCCAGTGGGGGAAAAATATGACACCTGCCTGCGATATCAGACAGTTACATTCAGCTCATGCTGCTATGAACATCTATGCCTGTAAAATTTATACAGATGGTTCAAAAACTGACAGTATGGTAGGTGCTGCGGCAGTTTTTCCATTATGTACAATTTCATCTCCACTACCACTAGCTTGCATCATTTTCACAGCTGAATTAGGGCTTAATAAGATTATTGAGCTTTCCATCTCATCTGTCATAATTTACACAAACTCCCTGAGTGCTGTCTCTGCCATAAGGAAGAATTTCTCCTCTTCTCATCCACATTGAAACAGATTCATTCCCAGCTATTTTCTTGCAGTATGTCCAATCAGTCAATCAGTTTTTGCTGGATCCCTGGCCATTCAGGCATTACGTGAAATGAAAGTACTGACTTTGCCGCTAAACATCCTCAACCTGCTCTCTCACAACATCCTCAAGTTCCTTACATTGACTATAAGTCTGTCATACGCAAAGCTTGCTACCATAAATAGTCGCAGACCTGGAAATGCGACACGAACAATAAACTTTACCATGTAAAAGAAGATCCAAAGCTGTGGCCGTCTAGCTTCCGACGAAACAGACAAGAGGAAGTGGTACTGGCAAGACTCAGAATTGGACACACTCACCATACTCACCTCTTTCTTTTATTGGGAGAAAACCCACCACAGTGCTCATCCTGTCAGACGCAACTTACGGTCCGTCATTTTCTGGTTGATTGTCCCTTACATTCAACCATCCGGTCAAACACTTTTCAGTCACTCTCCACGTTGAGTACATCATCTGATTTATCTCATTTCTTAGGAAATGAAGCGAATATTACAGAACTTTTATTATATTTAAAACATATTGGCTTGTACAGAAGCATATAATTTAAGCCCTCTAATGATACGCTTATAAATTAACGATGAACAGACACAATTTGGCCTTAGTAGCTCTAGTGTTGTTAAACCGAACAACAACAACCTAGATTCGACATGCAGTGTTCTCCTAAAGCATATTCTCTCAAACAACAACATTTGTATGCAGAGATGGCTCCAAAGTAGGGGACAAGCTAGTTGCTGGGACAGTCTTTCCTCATGTTACGCCAACGAACAGACTGCAGTAGTTATACTGCTGAGCATCATGCCACACTCATTGAAAGATGTCACTTGAGCCTGTGAAAATGATGCTCATCAGTGCAGATCAGCACCATTTTCATAGGCTCCACCAGAGTATTAAAAGCCTTGCAGAATGGCACCCAAATTATCCTCCAAATTGTGTGCTGAATTCAAAACAAACTAACCAAAATAACCGAACTTGCAAGATGGAATCAAAACATTAAATTATGCTGGGTGCTAGGATATGTGGAGATGAAGCAGTGAAAACAACAAGTGATACAGTGTGAATTTTAAAAGTACCATATGCTGACTAGAAACTTTTCTAAAATAGCAGAATAAGAGAGAAGTAGCAAACATATCAAAAATAAATTGGTAATAATATTCTGCAGAATATTATTGCCAATTTATAAAGATTAGATGAATGGAAAGAAGTGGTCCTGACCATAATAAGAACTGGGTACACGAGTATTATTTACTTTACTTTCTTAGGGCAGAAGACCTCCAATGCCACCGTCATTAAGTTTATCAGTTCCCTATATTGTATTTGATTGTTCAAAATTTCAAAGAGAATGCCAAATAGCCCTGAGAGTGTTAATCAGTACATAGAATAATGTCATCTCACAACAAATAATGTTAGGAATGGAAATAGGCCCAGTATGGTTTTATATTCCACTTTATAATACTAATAAACTATATTAAAAAAGGATAGCAGAGACTGCCATGGATAATATGCAGCAGTAGTCTTTTACAAATAAACTACTGCAATAGCATCAATGTAAGATTAAACATTATTTGAGCCAGAAAGAGAACCACAAGTTTAGTACACTAACTATATCAACTGATGTACCACTAAATACTTAAACAAACAAACCAGTAATCAATTACTCTCTTGCTTAGAGCAGATTTGTCCATGTCTATCCTACAACCATATGTTTCCAGTTTAAATTTGTCCCTTTATGTGTGTTATCTGAGAAAAAGTACGAATGCCATCAGCATTTACGTTTAGTTCAACCCATTTAAAGACCAAAACTCTTAGTTTAGGTTTCTTTGCAGATGCTTAGCTTCCAATGGTAGGAATAGCCTTTTATCTCCCTGACTAGTCTTGCTGCACTCTCTCTCTCTCTCTCTCTCTCTCTCTCTCTCTGCACCTGTTGCAACAGATTCACATCCTGCAATGAAGCTTCCAGACCTGTGTGCAGTAATTAAGGTGTGGTCTAACATTGTGTTATACAATTAGGGGGGATTGGGATGCCAGAAGTTCATCTACTTCTAATAGGGAGCTGAATGATTTTGTGATAGCTCAGAGGAAAGTGGAAGAGAAATTGTTGAATTAAACTTAAGAAACACATTTGGGGCAGATAAATCTATCCAAAAGGGAGGCAGTAAAGGAGGTAAGCAAAGCCTTAGCCATAATTATGAGAGCATCTTTGGATTCAGGCGAAGTCCCTGTGGACTGGAGATGGGAAAATTTATCCCCAATTCACAAAGGGGTAATATGAGTAATTACAGACCTGTTAGCTTAACTTTTGTTCAAGGGAAAATAATGGAGTTACTAGTGAAAGAAGTAATGCAGAACCATGAAGTCACAGCATGGGTTTGTTAAGGGGAATATCTTGTCTGACCAATTTGTTTGGATAGTATGATGCAGTGACAAAAGAATGCAAAAAATAATTTTTATGTCATATACTTGTATTTCACATAAAAGACTGCTGTAAAAATTAGACCAGTGTGGAATTAACGAAAACTTACTGCTATGGATAATGTGATGGCTGAGTGTGGGAGAAGATAGAGTGGTTATCAGTGGAAACTGCTCTTTGTGGACTAATGTTATTAGTGGAGTCCTGGGTTTGGTACTGGGGCCATTGTTTTCTGTATTCATTAATGATAGTGATGAAAGTACAGTCCATTGCGGTTATTTGGGACACATCGGGAAGTGTATTTTGGCCTGATTAAGTGGTCGCCCCAATTATCTGAAGTTTCACGTAAATAGTTAAAAATACAATGTACCTTCCCCCCCTCACTTTACAATTAGTTCACTGTACAATCAAATCACATTACGACGAACTCAATATAGTAAAGTACCGTTCACTATTCGATGTGCAGTAAGCGCCGGTCATTGTGGTCTTGTTTGTGAATTGAATTTTAATTCTATTGAACAACGATTCTAATTAGCGAAAATAGGAGGAATATTATCCACAGGCTATAAAAGCAAAGATATATTAAGCACAAATTTACCCTTTATTACCTTACCAATTAAAAAATTAAATGATACGTGAAAATTGGAAGAATATAACATGATAATCGGAATTGGAAGAATATAACATGATAATGCGTACTGCAATATGTACATACGAACTAGTTGACATTTGTGGGTGAGGGTGGGGGGGGTTAAAATTTAAAACAGTAAAAAGATAAGCAATCAGTAACAAAGAACACAGCACACACAAATTGCAAGTAACACGATACGTGCAAGTGAGAACCGAGTAACGAGTTAAAGCTTTAAAAATAGGAATGAAGAGAAGATCTGAAAATTTATTTTTTTATATGATTGAAGATTTCATGGAAGTGTAAACACATTTCACCATAATAACCCACAGAATTCCAGCTGTCGGTATTATCGCAAATTCAGTAAGATCGAGTTTACTGTCCGTTTATCATAGATTTCACTAACAGAAAAGCCCAATAAACAGGTGACTGCTAATTGTTTTATGGTTGTGACCTCCAGAATTTCGACTGAACCACGTGGTACTGTCTGAGACAATCGTAGGGTAATCTCCAGTGCTGTGGTCTCCTGCCGCGATTAAACGGCATGCTGTCCCAATTAAGCGAAGTAAATCCTGGCTATTTTCTTGATTGGTTTCTGTTTTTTAAGATTTGCCCCAAATAAACGGCTGCCCCGATTAACTGGTGGCCCAAATAACCGGAATCCACTGTATATCAGGCTTAATGTCTTAAGTTTTCAGATGATATGAAAGTTGGAAATGTGGTTAATAGGTTAGATAGCAATGACTGTATGCTTGTGAAGCAAGATCTAGCAAATTAGGCAGTTGGGCTGAGAAACAACAGTTGATGTTTAATATTGACAAATGCAAAGTAATGCATATGAGTAGCAATAATCACAGATTAATGTACTAACTGTAGTACTACACTCAGGGTATTGGAAAATGAAAAGAGCATGTGGGTAATTGTGAAGTCAGATATGAAGTTCTCATATCTGACTTCACATTCCAGGACAACTCATTGGGTTTTGTCACTGATATACAGGAAATTTGCTAACAGGGATAAGGAGGTAATTATTCCATTGTATAAGGCAATGGTAGGCCACACCTTGAATACTGCATACTGGTCTGTAGACCTCGTTTTAGGAAGGATGTAGAGCTGCTGGTACAGGTACAGAGAAGGGCATTGAGATTGGTGAGGGAAACAGATGGGTGCTTTTACCAAAAAAGGCTTCAGTTCTGCATATTGCAATATCTGGAGACTAGGCACCAGCAAGGTGATCTGATTGAGGCGCTTACGGCTTGACCAAATTCAGTGTGGATGGGGGAATTCTTCCTCTTGCTCAAATTATGTATACGAGTATACATAATTTGTATTTATGTATCTCAAATTTCAAATTGAGCAAGGTTGATTATAGAATAGATGTGCAGAAGTTTGCTTTCAGCTAATGCGTCACTGATTGCTATAACAACCTGCCATTCATTGTTGTGGAAGTGGATAGTTTGAATAAGTTCGAGGAAGAACTAGACAAACTATTGGAGGGGATGGATAGGTAAAAAAAATTTTTTTTTTTTTTCTTCTTTTTGGCTAAATCTGTATGAGCTTGCTTTCTTGCATCATTTGCCACCATTACTACTAATACTAATGTGCTAGTCACCACGAAATATACCAAGTGGTATGTTATTCTGGGACTACCCAAATTTAATAAACCTCACATGCCACTTTCCAGCCAGTCTGCTTAATTTTATACAGGCTAGAGTGGCATCTGATTATTACTTATTACTGTCATTTTACCAACCTGCCCCCCCCCCTTTATGTGATCAGTTAACTTAGAGATTAAATTATATATATATGCATTTCACATATCATTAATAAATATTTAAAAACAGCAAGGAAGCCCAACAATGTGTTGGGATGTTAAAAAGCGGGTCACTATAAAGAGCATAAACTGTATTTTCAGTATGACTAGGAATTCAAGAAAACTAAATATGTGACTTCAGTTTTGGAAGGGAGTAGAGTGTCTTACAGACCCAGTATACAATGATTGCTGGATGAGTGCTGTAACTTGTACTTGTTATAGCTCTAATGTAGTCGAGGAGTCACTTCATAATGTGCTCCTTGGATATTACGTAATTTGAATATTATTCAACATGACCTCTATAGTATACATGCTACATTGAAGGAGAATTTGACGTGATATGGTGTTCAGGAAGACTTAATGATCTTGTAGAGGATTCAGATTTTGAACCATCATTGTAAATAGGAAATCAGAAAATTGAGTTTCATGGGTAGCACAGAGATTCTGATAGGCAATCTATCTTAGAAATTAGTATTATTGTTAGTCATGCAGTTCAAGGAAGCCAGAGGCTTTTGCTGTACTGAGTATAAATAAATTTTTTTATTTTCTTAAATAAAATAATAATATTATTTTAAAAAGAATAATAATAATCAAAAATTATAAAAATAGAATAAAATAATAAATCGAATGTGGTGAAAAA
The DNA here is from genome assembly GCF_048544385.1 of Mastigoproctus giganteus. Classification (NCBI taxonomy): domain Eukaryota; kingdom Metazoa; phylum Arthropoda; class Arachnida; order Uropygi; family Thelyphonidae; genus Mastigoproctus; species Mastigoproctus giganteus. The sequence continues at coordinate 110,010,343 of NC_143578.1, forward strand.
TATGAAGGAAGATGTAAAAAAAAAAAGAAAAAAAGTTTTATAAAATGTATATAAGAAAGAGTAATTGTGTGCTTCCTTCCTCATGTAACTGTCCAGCTCTTTGAATTTCTTCAAACTGCCAACCTCATCTGATTGTCGAGGTAGCCTATTCCTCTTATCAGTAACCCACTGACTCAAACAACTGATGAGCAATGTTTCAAAAAGAAACATTGCTCATCAGTTGATGAACAGTGTTTCCTCAAGTGCATCAGCAGTTTCAGATGCATCTGCAATTAGACCTCAATTATGTCGAATGATTGGTGATGGATTCAAAAGATTTTCTGATTTTATCCCAAACAACTTTTGCAGCTGCCAACTCTCCTGATTTATGGCAGATAATCAATCAGTTACTTGATTTGACTATTTTCTTTCACACTTGAATGTAGTCGGTGATAAAGAGTTTCTCCATTTTTTTTGCAAATACCCAGTGTTATTCATCTTTTTTTCTTTTTCTTTTTTTTTTCCATAAAAATATAACAAAGCTATGTTAAAATCAGATTTTATTTATTATTTTGTGAATTTCTGTTTATTTTCTGTAATGAATTGGCACTCAGGTGTGCTGTTGTAATGTACGTTGCAAAATAGAAATACAGCAATACCCCACATAACACTGATAATTGATACCAAAACTGTTCCACGTTTTGTGAAACCGTGCTGATTGAGGTATAATTATAATGGGTTTTAATTGAATGCGTACCAGAGAAACAGTCTATAAACAAATTATAATAAACCTATAAACAATTTACACTTGATAGTCAATTAAAAGGATTTGAAATTAAACAAAATTTTGCAAAAATTTTATTAATGAAAAGGTTATTTCATTATGAAGATGTTATTTCATTAATAAAAATTTTATTAATGAAAAGTTGTTTATTTCAGTATTTCAATAATGAAGGCTGGTCAACATTTGGATCTCCATTTTTAATCGCCTCACAGGCCATGTCAACCCCCCCCCGAAAAAAGTTTCTCCAGTTCTTCTGTTAAAAATTGTTTTGGTGACACTTCAGTGTTATCCACTTCAGAATTGTTTTCCTCTTCTGCATATGCAGTTTGCTTGTCAATTTTAAGGAGAGTTGCGTCATCTAAGTCACATGTGAGCCAGTGCAGTCACATGCGTTGGCAGTGTCCAAAGTTTCAAATTCCAAGTCTTTTCCGACCTTCACAATGCCTTTGGCAATTATCTGAACTTGCGATTCAAAACCAGTGAAATCATTTACCAAATAGGACAAAACATTCTGCCAAACAGAACACATGTTGTTGGCAGTGATTTCTATCCACGATGCAGATATATTTTTGATCATATTTAAAGGGGTAAAAAATAAATTTTGAAATGAAAACTTTGAAAAACTATCATTTCGTCTCCTCAGGATGGAATTAAGAATACTGAACACTGTTGCACTTTGCAGCTGACTGCCTGAAAGGAGCTATTGTCACGTGTGCATGGTAGACAGTAGAGTTGGCACCACAGCATATATGTACCGTACCTAGGGTACGACAATTCAGCATACAGTATATGTATAGTACCTGTCTAGGCTATTGAATGAGTTTTAATATGTACAATAAATTTTCAATTTAAACTTAATTGAAAACTGTGTTATAGTGAAACCCATGCTGTTTGAAGCCGTGCTAAGTGGGATATTGCTGTACACAATAATAGCATTGTTCTCTGTTTATGTTCTTGTAGTAGTAGTAACAGCATGTGATGTAAGAAAGCAAGCTTATGTAGCATCAGCCAAAAAAAAAAAAAAAAAAAAAAAACCCAGTTCACTAATCAGTACGCTCCGAGAATTTGTCTAGTTCTCCCTTGAATTTATTCAACTCATCCACTTCCAGAACAACAGATGGAAAGCTTTTCTAACAATCAACCACCTTCAGCTTACTCAAACCATCCAAGGCTTTAAACACCTCAGTCAGATCTTCCTGCAGGTGCTTGGTCTCGAGATGTTGCAATTTATTGAACTGAGACTTTCTAGGTAAGTGCACCCTTTTGCTCCCTTACCAGTCTGGTTGCCATTCTCTTCACCTGTTCCAGCAGATCTACATCCTTTCTAAAGTGTGGCCTAACCGTGGCCTTATACAAAGGAATAATCACCTTATTATCCCTGCTAGCAAAGTTTCTTTATATTATTGACAAAATGCTATGAGCTTCCCTGACAGTGTCTGCACTGCACAATTACCCCCAGGTCTTTTTCTTTCCCTACTACCCTCACTACACTGGGGTTACTGCTATCCATTGCAGTATCTTGTATTTGTCAATGTTAAACTTCACCTGCCATTTCTCAGCTGATCAACCCAATTTTCCACCTGCCATTTCTCAGCTGATCAACCCAATTCTCATTGCAGTAGCTCATCCTGATGACTGTCATTAACCACCCTGCCAACCTGTATCATCTGGAAACTTAGACATTAAGCCTAATATATACCTTCATCAATATCATTGATAAATATTGAAAACAACAATGGACCCAGCGTTGAACCCTGCGGAACTCTTCTAATAACATTACTCAACGAAGAGTAGTGTTCATTGATAACCACTCTGTCTTTTTCCACTTAACCATCCCTTTATCTATAGCAGTAACTTGCCCTTAATAAATTGTATAGTGCAGATAATTATTAACAATTTCTTTAATTAATATGCCAAAGAAATACAATAAAATTTCAGAAGACACATTCAAAATTATCCATGTATTGTAAAATATGAAAAAGATAACACATGTATATGTGATTTTTCAATTTCAAACAGTGGGAAATGCAATATAATTAGACAGTTTGGTAAAAATGAGTATAATGGTAGCGTGCAGTGCATTATAAAGAAATGTCAAATTATTGTTCTATTTCATCTTCATGATGTTGTTATAAATGCCAAATGTTTATTTGCATATTTTGTGATAGAAAGCAATCTTCTGCTGAGATGCACTGATCATGTAAGCGTCATGCATATTTTTTCAAAAATATTTCTCAATAGTGAAACAGCAAAAAAAAAACATCAAGCATTATTACTTAAATTGCATGGATAGAGTAAGAAGATGTAATGATTGCTCTAAAAAAAGAATTTTTTATTTGATACAGATGGCAGTAAACGAGGTGATTCCAAGCTATATCCCATTGTGGTGATATTTTGAAAAAAATAAAGAAAAAGAAAAAAAAATAGTCAAATAAGTGTCAGCACTGGTAATTGACCCATGGTACAACACTGGAAATCTCCTGAACAACCAAAAACTTCAAAAAACTATCTGCCACTTAGCGTTGTTAATGGTTTTTCTAAAATGTGGAGTAGTAGGGATATTAAGAGGTGAGATTCAGCACTTGGTGTTAATAGGCTGCCCTTGTCAACTTATTACTTTCTTATCTACTTGGTTCTTTTTTTTTTCCCCTTTTTTTGCCAGTGCATACCAAACCCTGTGGCTTCCATGTACTATATGGCAAATACTATTAGCATTAATTTTTGTGCTGAAAATGGATCTATATGCCTTATTATTGAGAGTGGATGAATATGCATGCCACTTAAGATTTTGAAGCATTTGTGTACATATTGTCTGTCTTTGGTAAATAGGTAACTAGGGTGGTAGAACAGTAGCAACCCTTGACAAGTCTCTTTATAAAAGAGATTAGAAGTGGTGAGAAATTCAATGTGAGTACTTTTCCTTTACTAAATTGAAAATACAAGCAATTACTACTGAGTGGTACTGACTCAATTTCAAATCCATTTATACTCCATGGTTTTAAAAAAGACACAATAATGAACTTCTGAATTCCAAACTTTTGGTAAAAGCAGTCCTAAACAGGCCAAGCAATTTGATAATTTTAGGCCTGTTATTCTCACTTGTGCTGAAAGTCTGTTAATGCTTCTGTCTTCTAGTTAGTATATAGAAAATTTGCACGTTTCTTTTAAATGTTATGCAAATGTCTGAAAATCCCAGCATACCTCACATGCATGCACTGAGATCATTACTCCTAGATACGTTCATGAACATTGTGTAAATTTGTTAGTAGCTTTCAAGTCTTCTGCTTATTTTTGGAAATTCGTTACCATAGCAGACTAAACAAGAAGAATGATTCTAACCTCATTGTAGGCATTTCTTCTGTCAAGGTCATTTAGAATCTAAAATCAGAGACTCTCTTCATTGCTTGGTGAGAAAGTACTTTATGACTGCATGTGATTGACTATGTGATGCACATGTTCCCTTTGAAAAATAATGTATAAATGCTATTAAAAATGGCTACTAAAAGATTTGATAAGAGGATGTGACTTCATCTGACAAGAGGTCTTGTCAGATGAAAAAGTCATATTGGCAGTGCATGAATTGCTCTAGTACCATCCATAAAACTTGTCTTGGGGAACCTAAACATTGAAGGAAGTGCATCAAATGTAATGGGGACTATGTTGTTGAAGATTTACATACATAGTTGTGAAATGCAGCTTTTATTTAACTTGCAGTTTTCATTTGAATGAATATATTGAAAAACACTCTAATGATCTTAGGATTATCAAGGTTTTATACCCTTAGTTACAGCATATGGTCTAATTTGGTCATCATTCCTATAATAATGCATTGGTAAAGTTAATAGAATTTTTTAAAAGATCCCAGTGCAGTGCACTTTTTCATTTTTGAGAATCTGATATAAAGTAGCCAGTATGGAAGTTTTTTTTTCCCCCTTCGGGAAATTGTAGTTTCTCCAATAAAATGTGTAAATGAAGAGGATGATAACAAAGCAGTTACATACATTAGTGTAGAAAATGAAATTAACTTGCAGATCATCTTAGTTATGATTGCTGAAGATGTGCATGCTATATACAGTGCACTGATATGGATATTTCAAAGGACTGTACTTGTGCTTGGACTCAGATTTTTTATTTATCATTAAGCACCAAACTTCCAGAAGAGAGAACAGGGATATATTCTGTTCCCATTATACCTTGAAGAAAATAGTCTTGCTGAATTCATAACTATGCTGATAAAAGAGTGATTGTCTTTAGTGTTTTCATCAGTGCTAAAACTATGCTAAAACATATTTCCTCAACTGACAACTAATAAAATTAAATAAAGGCCAAATTTTATTGAAACAAAAATATATAATTAAAAATTAGACTGTATTAAAAATAAAACTAAAACAAATTAATTAAAAAATTAAAGTTGGATTAAAAATGTAAAATAAAGCAAATGGGGGAAGTAGCTTTTGAGGCGAAGAGCTTCTTTGTCAACTTATAAAGCCTATGACAGCAGGTCAACTATAATATAGAAAGTGAGCCTTGTGCATACATACAGATACCCAGCTGTGGACTGTATTTGGCAAAGAAAAGAAAAAAAGAAGGGAGGGAGGGTGGGAATAACAGAAGAGGACATTAAATGCCAGACTTTGCATTTTTTCTGGTACATAATGCAAGTTATTAGGTTACCACCTCTCATTACATTGTAAAATACCGGCCTCCATAATAGGATGTATGCGGGTTACAGTATTATGATTGATGATGGAACCCGCCACACCTGTATGGAGGGCCTCTAACCATGAGAGATGGCGAAAATTATTAGCCAATCTATTATTTCAATGCTGGAATGGAGATTATAATTGAAATGCTGCTCACACCAGTAGTGTGAGCAGCAAGTGTGGGGGTGAGGTTAATAGTAATTTTAGACCCTTACTTAGGATGCACCTGACAAATTTATAAATGATTTAAATAACATCTCTGAGAAATTTAGGACTCTTGATTGAATTGTTAGCAAGAATATTATATTGGTCACTTGAGAAAACCAGAATATCAGTCAAAATGAAAAACAGGGCTCTAAGACTGCTCAGATCATCAGAGAAACACCCACCCAGAAAATAATAGGTAGACAATACAAAATTCCCAATTTGATCTCACACAGCTAATTTAAAAAGAAAAATTACAAGGAAAGGTAATAGTTCATGAGTCTAATCTTAGGTATTAGTAAAATTTATTTTTCTTGTTATTTATTAAACAGCCATGTTATACATCAGGCTGAAGATGTTGATGTTCTCTCAGATGTCTTCATTTGAGTGACTTAATGATCCTATAGAAATTTGTGTACAGTGAATAGTCAATGCTAATCTACTCATAACTTCAAATATAGGTCCTACTTGTTCTTACTTAATTTTTTGATGTAATACTATTTTCTACATCTGTTTATGTATCAGTTTGTTCAATTTTTTTCAACTTCTTGATCTCCACACTTAAGAGGATAAAAGATCACTGATTTGAGGAAGTTTTGTAGGTAAATCAAGTTATGTCATAATTTGTGAAATATATAAGTTTATAAAATTATTGTAGTAAATGCATCAGATTTCTGCACATTTGGTAATATTTTAAACCAAAGGAGGAATATGTATTTTTATTGTAATCAAGAAGAACACTGTAAAGAAATTAGGAAATTAACCAAAAATAAAATTATTCAAATGAGGTAATTATTTTGAGAAAAATTATTGTAAAATGATCATTCTTTTTAAGGAGAAACTGCAAAAACTTGGCATTAGATATCTGTTGCAAAGTTATTAATCCATGCTTAATGTTACAAATTAACCTGTTTATGTGAGTGAGTTTACAAGCATTATATTGGCCCTTGAGGAGCAAGTTTTTTTCATGAAAATTTGAAAATTTGTAAAAATGAATACTCTCTAGATAAATGCTTTTAAATATTACTTTTATTAGCTGATATTAAATCTAATTGATATTAATATTTCAGATATCAAATTAATATTTAAAAAAAATCACAAAAAAATTTGGTAAAAAATAATTGTAAAAAAATTATAAAAAAAGTTATTATTTTGATGTAATACCATCTTCTATATCTGTTAATGTATCACTTTATTCGATTTCACCCGTGTCTTGATCTGCATTTTGGCTTTTATAAGCTGAAATCAGACAACAATGGCTGCTAAATATAATCTCCTCCTCCAATTTTAAAATCTGTTTTCTTGCCCAAATCCATTAGAAACATTACAATCACTTAGACACACACAGATAGGCATTTGCAGCACTTAGAGAAATTTAATATATTTAGAAATGACCTTGAAAAAATGTATGTGCATGCGCGCGCGCGCGCACACACACACACGTACACACACACACACACACACAGAGGAAAGGATTAATAATTCCTATGAAGGTTGAAGTTGCCATTGTCTTTAATTACATTTCTGTATTATTAAAAAGAAACAAAGAAACTAATATTATTATGTTCAATAGGAGTTAGAAATAAATTCAGTTTTATTAAATTTACGTTATTTCTTTTAATTTTAATATTTAGAGTGGGAATGCATTGCGAGGAGGTCCAGGAGAAGGAAGTAGAAGTTTATGGCCCAAAAATGGAGGGTAAAGTTTTGCTTTTGAGTTGAATAGAAATGCAAGAGCAATAAAAGAGTAGTATTTATATAACAGTTTCTTTGTTTTTATAAACTGTCATGAATAATTTTTGTTAGTTACTAATGTAAATTAATTTTTTTATGACAAAAAAGTTGTCATAAAATTGTTTATTGATCTAAGCATATATAGTTGGACAATGTTGAAATGACATTGCATACACACTGTGAGATCTCTATATTTGTTTATTTTAGCATATATTATATTTTACTGTCTTTCTAGATGTGTGTTCTTTATGTTGGTGCTATTTGGGGGGGGGGGATTTCAAATAAGTGCCAGCATTGGTAAGTGACTCGGGATACAACACTGGAAATTTCCTGAACAACCGGAAAGCTTCAAAAAACTATCTGCCACTTAGTGTTGTTAATGGTTTTTCTAAAATGTGGTGTAGCAGGCGATTAAAAGATGAGATTCAGCCCTTGTGTTAATAGGATAATGTTTTGGCTCTTCGGTGTGTGTGTGTGTGTGTGTGTGTGTGTGTGTGTGTGTGTGTGTGTGTGTGTAAAATATGTTGTATAATATTGCAGATAATTCAATCAGACAATACCAAGATAGATTTAAAAAACACCAGGGATATAAATATATAAAAAAAAATATATATATATATATATATACACATAAAAGTTATCGTTGTCTATCCACAATCTAGGTGACTTCAACTGAGGCCAACCACCCAGACTGATGGCAAAAAACGACAAGGAGTTCTCTGTTTCTGTAATGATCAATATCTGCTAAGATATATAAATTCAAAGAAACAGAGTTAAAATTTAAGGTAGTTAAAATTTTTTTAATAAAAAAAATAGTATAAATGTAAGCATATATTGAACATCGTTGAACTGACAGAGAACGTAATTTAATAATTAAAATAAGAATAAATGTAAAGTATAAGGCTTATCTACCGTATCCGAGACATAATGTAGTAACAACAATAGTCGTCATGAAATAATAATCCCTCTAGTTAGTATATATGTGGTGATCCCCTATGTGATGGATTTGGTAAAATAATTAATTAAGTTAACGCAAAGAGAAACATGCAGATAGTAAGAAGAATAAAAACTAATAGAGTAGGAATAATAGAACCTGAACTCCATGAAGGCGAAAATATAGTAGTACAAATAAGAAATAGTTTCGGCTGCATCCGCAGATTACCCTAATAATTTTGGAGAAATAAGAACAAAGAGTGTAGGATAGCTTAAAGACAATACAAGATATAAGTTGTAGCTCGGGTATGCCTGGGATCGCAAACCCATTCCTATAGTAGGACCCTGAACTGAATTTGCATGTCACCTTAGTGTGAACTTAAGTATATACAATGTGATTATAAAATAAGATAAGATAAAATAATTACCTATTAATAAAATGATTTATTAATAGGTAGATTAGGTTGAAACTTAAAACCAAGTGATAAAATATCTCTAAGCTCGGGATATAGGATTATGTCTAAATTGCTGGTTATAATGTGATTATGATATAGCAAATTACCTAAATCTTCATATAGAAATATTCCATAATAATAGAAGAGACCCATTTAATTTCAATGTAGTCGACCTTACAAACTGGAGATCTAATATATCGAAATCATTGCATGCTAATATCATTTTATCCCAATGCCTGAGGATTGCTTCTATTTGCAATAAAAACACAACCCGTGCAGCAAACATAATAGCATTGTACAATAAGTTGATTAATAATTTCCCTATCGCTTACTTGAAATACCACTTCAGGAAGGCGATAAATATAATTAATTTCAAAAATTTATTTCCTGAACCCATTGCTTCAATATAATTACCATAATTACGGATTTAGAGCCATGTATATTATGTACATAGGATATGCTTTGCTTTCTTGGTGTCTTACGGATTAGAAAACCTGTACCCACTAGCCTGCAAAATAGAGTGTATCATTTATTTTATTTTATTTTATCTTATCTTATTTTATAATCACACTGTATATACTTAAGTTCACGCTAAGGTGACATGCAAATTCAGCTCAGGGTCTTACTATAGGAACTGGTTTGAGATCCCGGGAATATCCGATCTACAACTTAAATTTGTATTGTCTTTAAGCTGTCCTACACCCTTTGTTCTTATTTCTCCAAATTATTAGGGTAATCTGAGGATGTAGGAGAAACTATTTCTTATTTGTACTACTATATTTTCGCCTTCATGGTTTTTATTGCTCTTACTATCTGCATGTTTCTCTTTGCGTTAACTTAATTTTAATTAATTAATAATTTATTTTTACCATATCCATCACATAGGTGTCACCACCTATATACTCACTAGAGGGATTATTATTTCATGATGACTATTGTCGTTACTACATTATGTCCTGCATACGGTAGATAAGCCTTATACTTTACATTTATTCTTATTTTAATTATTAAATTATGTTCTCTGTCGGGTCAGCGATGTTCAATATATGCTTACATTTATATTATCTTTTTTTGATTCAAAAATTTTTTAACTAACTTTTATTGGTTTAGATTCAAATTACTTAATCTTTGAATTTATATATCTTAGCAGATATTGCTCATTACAGAAACATAGAACTCCTGCCTGAGGATTTGCTGTTTGTTGTTTTTTGCTGTCAGTCTGGGTGGTTGGCCCCAGCTGAAGTCATCTAGATTGTGGGTAGACAACGATAAGTGTTATGTATATATATATATATATATTTTTTTTTATTTTATTATTTTTTTTATATATTTATATCCCTTGTGTTTCTTTAAATCCATCTTGGTATTGCCTGATTGAATTATCTGCAATATTATACAACATATTTTATTGTATAAAATTTATAGTCATAAGGCATAATTGCTCCAGCAAGTGCATTGGCCCACAAGTATTAGGTACAATTTGTTACAATTTATTAACTTTCTTTCTTTCTTTCTTTCCATATTACTCATATACATATATATATATATATATATATACACTCATCTCTCATTTTAAAAACTGATCTACAATATGTCATATTTTTCTTTCTTTGATTTACATGCAAATCCATCTACTTTACAGGCCCTCTTCAACATTCAACAATAGTCAGCCATTATGTTGATATTCCACCTCCCATTGTATCTAATCTCAATGTCTTTAATATCCTGGTGAAACCTCTCACCCTGTTCTTCACTAACATTTCCTAGATTTTTCTGGGACATATTCGATGTGGGCATGTAAAAAAATGTACCTTGACACTTACGTTGCAGTCTAGCTTCTTGAAGTTTTCCAATATATTTTCAACTCTATTCTTGTGGTCTAGATCCTTGTTGTTCCCTAAAAAGTTCTCAACAGCAGACCTGAAACTAATCCATGGCTGTTTTTCTCTTTTATTTGCAGTTATCGCAAAATCTCATTCCCGCATTAGTTTGCAAATTTGAGGTTGAACAAAAATACCTTGTTTTAGCTTCTCTTCAGTGATCGATGGAATACAAACGTACTTGAAGAATCAACTACCTTCTTCAGGTAAAGCTTTCACTTCACCAAACCCAGTTTGATATTCTTTGTTCTAGGCAACAATCAGCCCCTCTTTGACCAGTGCTTTCCCCTCCCCCGAATATCCCACTCACGCAAAAAGCATGGCATTGTTGTGTAGCCAAATTGCTGTCCAAGTAACAACCCTATCACTTTAAAGTCAGCACAGACTAACCAACCATGTTCTTCATACTTAATATTTGTAAACAATTTCTTTCTCAAATATTTGTTTCAAATGCACAGTGGGGTACTGTAATTAGTAATAGTAGTAGAGGCATGTCATGCACGAAAGCCTTGAGGTTGTCACAGACATTCTCTCAGATATGCCAGACAAGCTGTACTTGCTACCTGGGAGTCTAAAACGCTGATGGAACTGATATTCGGGTGACACTCAAGTCAAGTGGACCCAATTTCGGCGAAGTCCGGACGGTCTGTGACAACCAAATCCTCTGCTTGCACCTTCACGATGGTGGGACTGTTAGTAATCCTGGGTATAACCTCCATGCACAAGCACATGGTGGGTGACCACCCAGGTGTGAACCAACGTAAGCAGGGGTCGAGGTGTGGCGCCCACACCACATGGAGGAATGCCGCCCCTCTATGTTACCAGGCAGTACTAGGTGGTAGATGACTCTCATCAACCGGTGAAATACCACCACTTTGCTTATTGGAGGCTTGAAGTGGTGGAACCCATGTTTAGTCTCTAGAGCTAAGTTCCGGTCAACCCTTCCCTATCTCTTCCATCATGCAGTATGATTGATGACTTTTGAGGTTATGATGAATGTTGTGGCGAGATCCAATATTCCTTACATTTCGAGGGTACAGCTCTAAAACGGTTTTCGCAGGCCGGCCGCTAGTTAGTACACCGGACCGAACCTATTGGTAACTCTCTAGGAGGCTTCCGGATCAGCTAGTGTATAATCTTGCTACCTCTACTCTGCCAGATAGTGACTGGAGGGAGTCCGAGTAGTGTGTATGCGAGGAGCATTGTCGAGGCCACGTTATGTCAAGGATCTGGGTATATTCTTCCCACATGTACGCCATATCCAAAAATTTCATTACTTCATACAGCATGTCCCACCCACTTTTTCTTACTATTGAATACACCATGAATTGTCAAACTAATAGAACAAGCTTATCTGCGAAAAGATCTAAACCTCCCAAGGATTTCCTAATTCATTTCACAAATATACGTGGTCTCAATTCTAATCTCAACGATGTCCATTTCCACTTGCAGTCTGCCAAACCCCATGTACTTTTTCTGACAGAATCTCAGTTATCGGTTGATTCAACTACTGTTCATCTCAGATGCCCAAATTATTCGCTGTATGATTCCTTTCGCCTCAAAGGTGGTACTTGTGCATATGTCCGTTCTGATATTCCCTGTCAGAGACATGGCAATTTGGAATCTCCTCTCTTTGATCTTCTCTGGCTTAAAATCTCTCTACCTCATTGTGTCAAATTCATCTGTTGTCTCTACCGTTCTCCCAACTCCACTAATCACTTGGAGCTCTTTGACTTCCTCTCGTTGCAACTTGACTTTCTCCAGTCCAACTTTCCTAACAGTGAGGTAATTTTCCTTGGTGATTTTAATGTTCACAACTCCAGCTGGCTTCCGTTTTCTAGTCACACCGACCCAGCAGGTCGAGATGCTGAGGCTTTTGCAATTACTAATGACCTAGCACAGATTGTTCATTTACCTACAAGAATACCGGACAATCCTAATCATACAGCCAATACGCTTGATCTTTTTCTCACAAACAACCCTTCTAAGTACACGGTCGAAGTGAGAGGTCCTTTAGGCACTTCAGATCACAACTTGGTGATTGTCTCTTCTCCAATGGAACCTTTATCTCATGGCTATTCCCAACCTCGTGTTGTTTGGCATTACAAGAATGCAAAATGGGATGACCTGCGAGACTTCTTTTCTTCTTTTCCTTGTTCGGATTACTGTTTCAAAACTCCTGATGTCAACGTTTGCTCAGATCGTGTCAGTGAAATTATTCTTGCAGGAATGGAATCCTTTATCCCACACTCCACTTTAAAATCTCGTCCTTTATCTAAACCTTGGTTTTCCAATAAATGTGCTAAGGCTGTTCAAGAGAAGAATGTTACATATCGTAATTGGCTTGTTTCTAATTCTTCAGTTTCATTTTCTGCCTACACCAAAGCTCGCAACAATTGTAAAGCAGTTATTAATCAGTCCAAACTAGAGTTTGAACAGGCTAAGAGTAGAAAACTTGCTTCTTGCCCTAATGGTAGCCGAGCATTCTGGTCTCTTGCCAAAGCTATTGGCCGCAACTTTTGCCCATCTCTGCTTCCACCTCTGTCCAAACCAGATGGTTCTGTTGTCACTTCAGCCAAGGATAAAGCTGACCTGCTAGCATCCCATTTTTCTTCCAGCTCATGTATTAATGAACTTGGTAAAACACCTCCCACCATTCCCAACACGGTCCATTTCTCCACTTGTTCTCAAAATCTGTGCTCCTGAACTTACTCCTATTCTTTGCCGCCTTTTTTCACTTTCTTATTCCAAAGGTGTTTTTCCTTCTGCTTGGAAATTTGCTCATATCCAGCCAGTTCCTAAAAAGGGTGACAAATCCCTCCCATCCAATTATCGTCCCATTGCAATTACTTCTACTCTTTCTAAAGTAATGGAGAAATCAATTAACCGCCAACTCTTAAACTACCTAGAAACCTTCCGTCTGATCAACGATCGCCAGTATGGATTCTGTCGGTGTCGATCCACTGGTGATATTCTGGCTTATGTTACCCATTTATGGACTACTTCAATGGAAAGGTTCGGTGAAACACAAGCAGTTGCTCTTGACATCTCAAAGGCTTTCGATCGTGTTTGGCATAAAGGTCTTCTAAACAAGCTTCCATCTTATGGTTTGCCAACTGTTTTTAGTAATTGGTTATCCAGTTTTCTCTCTGATCGCTCACTGAGGGTGATGGTAGATGGCTCTCTGTCTTCTAACTTCTCCACTAATGCCGGTGTCCCCCGAGGTTCAGTTCTTTCCCCCACTCTTTTCCTCTTGTATATCAATGACCTTCTTCCATTGACTGGAAATCCTATCCATAGTTTTGCCGATGATAGCACATTGCATTCAACTTTCCATTTTGAGAAACCTTGCCCTGCTCAATCAGCTTCAACTTCTCGAAAATCTGCTACCAATTCCTTAAATGCCGATCTTCAGGTAATTCTCCAGTGGGGCAAAGACAACTTAGTTGATTTCAACCCTTCTAAAACTCAGTCTTGTCTTATATCTCGCAAAAAGGATTCTTCTGCTCCTATGCTTATCTTTAGTGACACTCCAATTTCTAGGCAAAAGGATATATCTCTTTTGGGGATTACCCTGACTTCTAATCTCTCTTGGCACAAGCACATTACAAATATTGCTTCCTCTGCATCTAAAAAACTTGGTTTTCTCTTTCGCTCTCGGCGTTACTTTTCTTCCAAACAGCTGCTCACTCTGTATAAATCGCAAATCCGCCCTGCCATGGAATATTGTTCCCACATTTGGGGTGGTGCCCCCAAAACCTCTCTCAGGCTTCTTGATTCCATTCAGAAGAGGGCAGTTAGGTTAATTAATGATTCATCTCTAACAGAGTCTCTCCACTCGCTTTCTCATAGACGTACTGTTTCTGCTGCATGCCTCTTCTACAGATATTTCCATGGGCACTGTTCTTCTGAATTGGCTTCTATAATTCCCGCTCTCTCTTTCAAAACAGTCCGAACACGTGCCGCCACCAGCCAACATCCATTTACTGTCCAACTTCAAACCCACAGAACCAACTTTTCATCTTCCTCATTTATTCATTCAACTGCCGTTTTCTGGAACAACCTTCCTTCATACGTATTTCCTGAAAATTACAATCTACAGAAGTTCAAGTCCAATGTCAACAAATATCTTCTTTCGTCTTCTCAACCTCCAACCCAAGCACGGTACTAAGTACTATAGGTTCTAATACCTCTCGTGTTTGGGGTTCACATAAAAAAAAAAAAAAAAAAAAAAGCAAGCGTATGAGTTTATGTAGCTTCAGCAAAAAAAAAAAAAAAAAAAAAATTTCACACATCCATTCCCTCTAAAACGTTGACCATTTCCTCCTTGAAAAATATTTAAGCTATCAACTTCCACAACAACAACAGATGGAAGGTTGTTCAAGCACTCAACTACCCGCTGGCCAAAGGCAAATTTCTGCACATCTGTTCTACATCTGTCTTTGCTCAATTTTATTTAATGCCCCCTCAGGTTCGTAATCTGAGAAAGTGGAAGAATCCCATCAGAAGTCAGTGTGCTCAACCCATTCAAGGCCTTATACACCTCAATCAGATCACTTCGCAGGTGCCTAGTCTCCAGATGCTGCAAATTTGCACAACTTAAGTCTTTCTTGGTAAGAGGACCCTATCGTTCCTCTCATCAGTCTTGTTGCCCTTCTCTGTACACACTTAAGCAACTCTACATCTTTCCTAAAATGAGGCCTCCAGACATATGCGCAGTGTTCAAGGGTTGGCCTGACCATTGCCCTATACAAAGGGATAATCATCTCCTTTTCCCTATTAGCAAAATTACTGTATATCATTGGCAATACCTCATGACCTGCTCTCGCAGCTTGTCTGCATTGCTCAGAAAACTTTGTATCTGACTGCACAATTACTCCCAGGTAGTTGTCATTTTTTTCCATCTTAAGTTTAGTACCACACAGTGGGTATTTTTCTCTGGGTTTGCTTCTACCCATATGCAGTACAGTCGGTCCTCATATAACACATGTTTACACTACACGAATGCGATCATACACGATTTATAATTAGGGGAACGATATTGTATATAACACGAACTGAATTTGCTTATGCACGATTCACCTTTGTGTTTTCAAGAAATGGCAGTCGAATGCAGAACCCCTCGACGTGGGCACCTGTACGTGGTGAGGGGACCTCCCAGTGACGCTGCTGGGCTTCCAGACTAGCATCACTGGGATCCAACGCCCACAGCCTAGGTTCCGGGCTTACATCAATGGAATCCGGCGTGTTTGCCGTGCGCTGCGACCCGTGGAAATTCGGAAAGGGGGATCCTGGTGGTTGAGGGGCCCAGCTCCAATACACCACTTTGGCCCCTGCTTCGACAAGACGGGTGGTCCTGGAAGGCCCGGCTAGGATCAATCGGCTAGTAGGTTCGCCTGCGAGGGTCAACCGTGTCAAAGCCATGCCCCTACCCTCATGGTCCGAGGGACAGGATTCAGGCTGGCGGCGGTGCGGGTATGGTGTCTGGGTAGCCCTGGCGTCCCACTCCCGAGCGCATTTATTGCATGCCGGGTAGTGGGCGTCCCTTTGGGCTCCGTGGTGGGTGGGGAGCCCGGGCACTGAACCACTTAAAAAAACTCATGAATCCTGATAAACTTACTTCTTCAGGGGCCCCAACCCGGTCCCTATCTGAAAACATAGACGGAGAGGCAGATAATACTATTGCAACAAAGAGACAGCGAACTGAAACACCATCATCAGGGCCGGTCCCAAGATTTCTAATCATGCATTCCACCACTGAAAAACCGATTGGAAAAATGTCACCCTTCTTCATACAGAAAGGGTTAGATGGGTTAGCAGGTTCTCCCAAATCAGTTAAGAGGCTCCGTTCTGGAGACCTTTTAATTGAAACTAAAAATGACAGGCAATCTGAACATCTCCTCCGAACAACATCAATTGGAGGAATCCCTATAACAGTGACACCACACAGAACACTCAATTCATCGAGAGGTGTCATTTCGGAGTGGGACCTTCTCGACGTATACGAGGAGGAAATCTGCTCCGAATTAAAACCGCAGGGAGTCATTGCCGTCAAGAGAATCACTGCGCGAAGGGATGGAAAAATTGTTAAAACCAGGAGCGTTATCCTGACTTTTAACACTCCTAAACCTCCTGATGAGATTAAAGCTGGATACATCAACTGTTCAGTGCGTCCATACATTCCGAACCCTTTACGGTGTTTCAAATGCCAGAAGTATGGACATTCTCAAATGGCCTGCCGTGGAGTCCTTGCATGCGCTCGATGCGGTGCAAAGGACCATGAAACAACAGCATGTTCAGCCCCAAAACCCACCTGTATTAACTGTGAGGGAGAACACCCGGCCTACTCAAGAGCATGCCAGAGGTGGAAAGAAGAAAAAGAAATACAACGGCTGAAGGCAGAGCTAAACATATCGTACCAGGAGGCAAGGAAAGCGGTGAAACCGCTCAACATCAACAAGCCTACCTACGCCCAGAAGGTAGCAGGGAGGTGTTCCATCGGAACACAGACGGACATGTCCATCCCTCCAAAGGAGTCTTTCACTCCCATCGCGCGTTATCTGTTAAGTCCGCAAAAACCTGCACAGAAGGACCAATCAACTGCCACTCCTGTATCGGTACCTCCTAATGCTCCTCAAGTAACAAAGGCAATCACCAAAGAAAAAAATAAGAAAGGTGAAGTACCTCCTACTTCCCAAGAAAACATGGAGGTCGAACAGAAGGAGGTACCCGAAGAATCAGTCTTCGAACTCTTTGCGGAGGAGGAAATGGACACGGGACAGCGTCCATTCTTCCCCAAAAAAGATAAATCCAAGACTGACAAAAGTAAGCCCTCAGCACCTCGGAAGCCGCCTGATGGACCCACCAAGCCAAAATAATGGCTAAATTCCTACAATGGAATTGTCGTGGATTCCGGCGAAATATAGATGACATCAAGGCCCTCCTGCAAAAGCACAAGCCAGTTTGCTTTTGCTTACAGGAGACATATCTAAAGGCAAATGATGATCCCACCATGCACAACATCACAGTTTTTCGAAAGGATAGAATTGCGGACGGCTCTGTACATGGGGGAGTGGCTATCCTGGTGGGTAACCAGACCCCAGTGCAGCCCTTGCTAATTACAACCAGCATAGAGGCTGTTGCAATTCGCCTTTCAGTGGGATTCTTATTAACTGTATGCTCTATTTATTTGCCACCTGGGACTGACATCTCCCAGGCAGACCTTGATGATCTTCTAACGCAGCTGCCTCCCCCTTTCTTACTTCTTGGGGATTTTAATGGACATAACACCCTGTGGGGTAGTGCTAACATCAATGGAAGGGGACGAGTCATAGAGCATATGCTCAATGACAATGACCTTTCCCTTCTAAATACTGGAACAAACACCTTTTTCCACATGCCTACCCGTACTTTTTCTGCCATTGATCTTTCTATCTGCTCCCCTTCTCTACTCCCTTCACTCACCTGGGAAGTGGAGGAGAATCCATACGGTAGTGATCACTTCCCCGTGATAACCTTGCTACACAGTGGGAGACCATGTCTTCCCTTCAGGCTACCGCGGTGGAAGATTGATCAGGCTGACTGGACTGCCTTCCAACAACAGGCAAATTTCGATCTTAGCACAGTCAGTCAAGAGCCGATCAATGACGCAGTAAAGTACACCACAGAAATCATCGTCCAAGCAGCTGCTAACGCTGTCCCAAAAACATCAGCCCGGTTTCCACCATTTCCCAAACCTTGGTGGAATTCCCAATGCACAGCAGCAAAAAAGGCTCAAAACAAAGCGTGGGGGATATTTCGCCGATATCCTACCACGTACAACCTTATAGCCTTCAAACGTGCACGAGCCAAAGCACGCTACATCCGTCGTCAGAGTCAAAAGGAATCGTGGATCCGTTTTACATCATCTATTAACCAGTCTACCAACTCTAAGGTAGTCTGGGATAAAATCCGGAAAATGAAGGGAAAATATACATCCCACCCTTCTTCAATCCTAGATTATAATGGATGCGCTATTGCAGATCCAACTGCAATAGCCAATGCTCTTGGGGAAACATTCTTTAACATCTCTGCAACATCTTCGTATTCCCCAGAGTTTCTGGTCCTGAAATATAAAATCGAAAAACAGGCACTTAACTTTAAATCTAAGAGCATTTATCCCTACAACGGGGATTTCACTATTCAGGAACTGAAAAGGGCCCTCGCTCTTTCCAAAGCAAGTGCCGTTGGACCAGATGGCATCCATTATGAAATGATTAAACATCTTTCATCAAAATCTATGGATTGTCTGCTCCTTCTGTATAACAGAATCTTTACTGAAGGGCAGTTTCCGGACTCCTGGCGAAAGGCAATCGTTCTTGCCTTTCCTAAGCCAGGAAAGGATCCAAAAGTCACCACCAATTATCGTCCTATTGCTCTGACTAGCTGTCTGTGCAAAATCCTGGAGAGAATGGTTAATTCTCGTTTAATTTGGTATCTAGAAACAAATGACCTTCTCTCCAACATCCAGTGCGGCTTCCGAAGAAACCGGTCCACTTTGGACCATCTTATTAGAATGGAAGCATCCATCCGGGATGCTTTCCTAAAACGGGAACACTTGGTGTCGGTGTTCTTTGACATGGAGAAAGCGTATGACACAACTTGGAGATTTGGCATTTTAAAAGACTTACATAGCCTAGGCCTAAGAGGGCATCTGCCCGTTTTTATTCAAAACTTTTTGGCCAATCGATCGTTCCAAGTTCGTGTGGGATCCTCACTCTCTCGCTCCTTTAGCCAAGACGAGGGAGTACCACAAGGATCAGTACTAAGTGTCACGCTTTTTGCCATAAAAATAAATTCCATCACAGAACAACTTCCTCCAACTGTAAACAGTGCCCTCTATGTTGATGACTTTAGCATTTTTTGCCAGTCGTGCAACATGAGGGTTATTGAAAGACAACTGCAGAAAGCCATTGATAGTCTGAATTCCTGGGCACTTAAAAATGGCTTCAGGTTCTCGCCGGAGAAGACCGTTTGCGTACACTTTTGTCGCAAGCGTAATCTTCATCCTGAACCCGAATTAAGGCTCGGACAAAATGCTATCCCAGTAGCAGCAAACACAAAATTCTTGGGACTCATTTTCGATAAAAAAACTAACTTTTTTGGATCATATTCGTCAACTCCGCACAAAGTGCACACGTGGACTTAATATTCTCCGCTCGCTCTCCTCTACATCTTGGGGAGCAGACCGATGTACCATTCTTCGGCTCTACCGTGCACTTGTGCGATCCAAACTAGATTATGGGTCCCAGGTATATTCCTCAGCCCGAGACAGTGTCCTGCGGTGGCTGGACCCCGTCCATCATCAGGCTATACGCATCGCTACTGGAGCATTTCGAACATCTCCTGTCCAGAGCTTATACGTCGAAGCAAATGAACCACCGTTATCACTTCGACGTAAGCAGTTGTCTCTAAAGTACGCCTTAAAACTGAAATCCCTGCCAGACCATCCTACGTGGCCATTCGTTTTTGAGCCACGATGGGAAAATTTATACAATACTCGAAAGACTGCCAATCGTCCTTTTGGTATTCGTTTCCAAGATCTACTCAAAGAACTTAATATGAAGGTAGACAAGGTTGCCCAAACATCAAAGCAACCCTTTCCACCCTGGCATGCTCGTGTCCCGGCATGCGACTTGTCGCTTAGAAACTGGGGAAAGTCGGACACTCCATCATCTGTCTACCTGCAGCTTCATTCAGCACACCGAATTGAATATTCTGACTTCGCACCAGTCTACACAGACGGTTCGAAGTCGGAATCATATGTGGGATCTGCTGCTGTCTTCACAGACAGCACTATATCAGAGCAGATTCCCTCTGAATGCAGCATATTTACTGCAGAGCTGCACGCTGTAGAGTTAGCCTTGGATCATATTAGTAAATACCAATACCAACGGTTCATTTTATATTCTGACTCTCTTAGCATGTTACAGGCTTTAATATCTGTGAGGTATAATCCTCATCCAGTTCTGTCTAGCATTCAGCAGAAGATTCACGTTCTCCATGAACGCGAATATGACATCCGCTTCTGCTGGATTCCCAGCCACATTGGGATTAGGGGAAATGATTTGGCTGACGCCGCAGCCAAATCAGCAATCCCGAATAAAAACCGCTGCCTGTTAGTCCCCTATACAGACTACAGGCAAATAATACACGAGAAAATACATTCCCAATGGCAGGATTCGTGGAATAGACAGACTGCGAATAAATTATATCGTATAAAGCCTGTAATTGAACCGTGGCAGTCTAGTCTGCGCAAGAATCGTAAGGAGGAAGTTGTTCTAGCTCGTCTCCGCATAGGACACAGTCATCTTACACATTCTTTTCTGCTGAGGGCAGATGACTGTCCTATGTGCGAGCAATGTGACACCATTTTATCCATTGAACATATTTTATGTGATTGTACCAGTTTTAGAAATGCTCGTTTTACCGCTTTTAACCATCTGACCGAGCCCCATACACTCAGTCAGATTTTATCTGACAATGACCATGTGTCTGCTATTTTTAATTTTCTAAAATCAGTAAACCTGTTTACCAATATTTAAAAAAAAAAAAAAAAAAAAATCTTATTGTTATTTACTGATATTTGTCTTTTACAACTTATACTTGCTTTTTTACCCGGACTTAGTGACCTAATTCTTTAGGTCACCGAAAATTTTACCTTTTATAACAAGTTTTTGGCGCATTATAGCCTTAGTTGCTGATGCGCCAATAAAACTCAATCAATCAATCAATCAATCAATCGAATGCAGAATCACCCCAACTGAATGCAACACGATAGGAATGAAGCGAAGATTCTGAAAATATATTTGTTTTTTATGTCAGTGAAGGGGAAACACATTTCACTGTAAAAACCACACAATTCCAGCTATCGCTATTATTGCAAATGCAATTAGATCGAGTTTACTACGAGTTTATAACTAGCAGAAACACAACTGGAAATTGTTTTTATTGTTTCGTGTTAATAACCCCCAGAAATGTGCTTTAGTAAAATGTGAGCTGGTGAGGTATTAATAGGGGGTGTGTCTGCCTTTACGGTGTTGTTTATTCAGTTGCTACATGGGCGCAGCTGTGTTTATGTGTATCAAGCGCGCCTCCTCATTTTGTAATTGTGCTTTATTCCCTAAAAAGGAGTAAAATACTTGGTGTGAAAAGAAAGCATCCTGGTGAAGACACTACAGATTCAGAGAGAAAAAGAAAAGTAATATCAATAAACAGAGGCGGACTGGGTCAAAAATTCTTATCCGGGAAAATTTGTAGTGCCCTGATATTAGCATTCATGGCCAAAATCACACTGGCCTCCGTCCCACCGGTGCTTCCCCCAGTAAATGGGTCGTAACAGGACGCCCACTTTATGTGTTTTCGGCAGCCCATAAATTCAGAATCTGAGTGGTAAACCCTTAACTACAGAGCAAGAGGGGGTATTGGCTTTAGGACCTGAGTTTGCCTCGTTGCCCCCCTAAACCTCCAATCACCGAGACAGCTATGGATATCGAGAGGGCAATTCGTAAATTGCTAGAACCCATTGCTAATCGTATCCGGGTAAAGGCCTCAGCCATCCTATGTCAGACCAGAAAGGCTACCTCTAAAGCGTTAAAGGAACTCAAGCAGGATGAAGACATTGTGGTTCTTCCAGCAGATAAGGGTAGATCCACAGTAGTATTAAACAGTGATGATTATCATAAAAAAGCCCTAGAGTTATTACAGGATGATAATACATACAAGATCATCCGCAGAAATCCTCTAACCGGTTTAGAACAACATGTTAATAAGATTTTACAGCTCTGGTTAAAAACGGGTAAGATTTCTAAAGAAAAGTACTGGTCTATGCATGCAACGGGGCGTCAGCTGCCCAGGTTTTATGGGCTGCCGAAAACACATAAAGTGGGGGTCCCGTTACGACCCATTGTTTCTTTTATTGGCAGCCCTACCTATGCTTTGTCAAAATTCGCAGCTGATTTCTCCTATAGTGGGACGGTCCACGTTTGTGGTTAAAGACATTGTGGATTTTGTGAACTTCGTTAAAAGTCAAAATGTAGGGGAGAATGAAATAATGGTGTCGCTAGATGTGGTGTCATTATTTACTTGTATACCCATAGCCCATGGGGTGGAATGTGTAAAGGTGGCACTACAAAGAGATGATACCCTAAGTACTAGATCGCACCTAAGTGTAGAGGATATATGCTGTGGCGTAGAATTACGTCTTTCGAGTACGACTTTGCTATATAAAGGAGTGATGTACAAACAGGTTCACGGCACAGCTATGGGTTCTCCTGTTAGCGCCATTGTCACAAACCTGGCAATGGAAGACTTAGAGAATAGGGTTTTTACAAGTTTGGAGTTCCCTATGCGCAAGTGGAAGAGATACGTGGATGACGCGCTCACTTTTGTGCAAAAGGGAAGAGAAGAGGATGTAGTTAGTTTTCTCAATGATTTCTCTCCTTTTATACAGTTCACCTCAGAGGTAGAAGTGAATGGTTCCCTCCCATTCCTGGATGTAATGGTGAGTAGAGAAGGCTCCAGGCTTAGTACTACAGTGTTTAGAAGCCCATGTGTAGGAGCCAGTACACCCATTATAGGTCAGCACAGACTGCGCAGCATAAAAACAGTGTGGCCAGGGCACTTTTGGGTAGGGTTAGGACACATCGTAGTACCTCTGAGGAGAGAGAGAGAGAGAGAGAGAGAGAGAGAGAGAGAGAGAGAGAGAGAGAGAGAGAGAGAGAGAAATTGGGCAAGTTAGGGCAGATCTTATGAAATGCAGTTACCCCCAGAGGGTCATTGATAAATATAATAGAGGCGTGGAGCCTAATCATGGAACACCGTCCGTTCCAGTGACTACAGTTTATATTCCTTACTATCCAGGCTTGTCAGATCGAATTTCAAGAATGCTACGTGACTTTTTCAGGCACGCTGTGTGCAACTTCCGGACCGGAGGTTGCACACAGTGTTGTCACAGGTCAAAGACCCCATTCCTGGGGATTCCAGTAATGGGGTCGTATATGAGATCAAATGCCCGGATTGTGGGGAATGTTATGTGGGGGAGACAGGACGGTGACTAAAAGACCGTCTGAGGGAGCACATGCGAGCTGTACAGACCGCAGAGTTCAATAAGTCTGCCATTGCTGAGCATTATTGGGAGAAACATCATCAGGTCTCCCCTGTGAATGCTGTCATCCTTGACCGGGCGCATAGGTTCTGGGACCGTAAGTGGCTGGAGAGTTTGTGGATAGGCTCGTCTGAGAAAAATAGTATGAATAGGGACAGGGGTGTTCAATTTCACCCCCTGCTGGAAGCAGTGGTCCTGGCAAAAGACAAGCGTTTTATATTTCCACACTCTTGAGCCGCTTCCGGTTCTGGATCACATGGAAATATTGAGCATGCGCCTAGTCAGCCACGTGTGCTGTGAGCCTGTTACTTAAGGATGTGTTGCTTAAACATCATTGTTGTTGAGAAAGGAGGCAGAAGCCCCCGAAATCTTCAGTCAATGTTTTATCGCTTTTAATTTGATTGCATTTTAAATATTTTATATTTTATTATATTTTAAAATTTTTATCGCATATTTTATTTTGTAAATCAGTTTTTTGCATATATTATTTTACAGTGTAGTATCGTTTGGTATATTTTATAGTTTTCAGTATTAAATCATTATAGTTAAACGGTTGGCATATTTGTTTTAAATTTTGGATATCCAAGCAAGAAGAAGAATCCCATCAGCATTAAGCCTACTCATACCATTCAAGGCCTTATACATCTCAATCATATCACCTCGCAACTAGGTGCCTAGTTTCCAACGCTGTAATTATCAGAACTTATCCCTTTCTTGGTAGTAGCACCCCTATGTTCCTCTAACCAATCTTTTTGTTCTTCTCTGTACTCATTCTAGCAACTCTGCATTCTTCCTAGAATATTCTGATTTAGTGTTCCCCAATATTTTTCTGTACAGTTTATTTTATTCATCAGAGGCATTCAGCATATAACACTCTCTTACTCTCATTTTGCCTTCCTAGTAGTTATGTCACACCAAACTGACTTGACATTGCACTTAGCCACCCTTATCAACTGGATGCACTGTCTTAGATTTTATGTACTTCTTAATTAAGAGCGTAATCCTCCTCCTCCTGTTCTGTCTGGTCTTTCTGTATACATTCTACTCTCCATATTCAAACTCCGCATCCCTTGTAGCTGGAGTGTCATCATGTCTCTGATATCCCCACAATATCTGCATTTGATGAGTTGACTAGCACTTCACATTCATCAAATTTATTTGCTATGTTCCTAGCACTGGTGTACCACTTGTTTTCACTCTTAGTTACACTAATGCAGCCCATGTATTTTATTTACGCGTTCCATGATGATTCATGGCACCCCTTGAAATGCCATGTGCCTTCCCTTCCTGGTTGCTGCTCATTCGATTAGAAACAAGAAAAAATCACTGACAGCAGCAACTTTTAATCTGTTATTCCATGTAGCACCCAAGCTAGCAGTTTTCTGACTCATCTAACTCTGTCTTGAAAGCATCAGCAGATATTCTTGCACACTTTCTATTTAAGTGTATCCCATCCTTGTAGAAGTCATGTGCCCTATTAACAAGCACAGTCCACGCTGTGATAAATTCTACCCCATGTGCCTTGCACAGTCTCTTCAATGCCAAATCGATTTACAAGCTTCTCATCATATATCGTCTCCTATCGTTCATTGGCAGAATTGCAGTCACTTTCAAAATTAACCCTAACTCACAACTTTTCCTCAAAAATTACCACTGCATATCCTCAGAGCATTGTGGCCTTAGTTGCTAATGCTCCTAAAAACCAAATAACAACTTTTCCTCAACATTCTCCTGTACTTGTTAATTATATCAGCAAATGTCCTACTCAGTGTTATTAATGCCACTGTGTACAACAATATAATCTTTTGTACCTTTAAAAGGTATCATATATGCTCTACATCTTCACATTTTTCCCCTGGCAGACATACCATGGTCCTGTTCCACCTATACTTTTTGCACAATATATTTCCTGTTTTCCTGACAGTAGAGTTCATCAATAATAGCTACCTCCTATGGAACCGGCATATTCTGCCCTGGGTGTTGCCGCTGTAATATCTGATTCTGAAGCATGAGCTCAGGCATCAAGTTGGGAAGCTGAGAGCTTGATGAGCCTGCCATTTCAATTCCCTCTTGGGTATCCGCCCTACTCTTCAAGCTTTCATAAATGCCCATCAGAAAGCTGAGTTAACGCCTGATTTCTTCACACACTCTCTGTACTGAGCACGCAGAAAGATACTGACCCCTGGTTGTGTCATATCTTGTTTCAGAAAGTTCCACAAACATTGCAAAAATAGCAAATTTCATCAAGCTGTGATTCATTAGAGAATCACTTCCTTTGCTCCCCCCCCCCCCCAAGAGTCTCAGCACCCCCACTGGTTTGAGCCCATTGCTTTGCTGCTCTAGTTTGGGGCATGATTTTCCACATTAAATTTAATATAGTTGAGAATGCTTTCTAAATGAATATACTTAAATGCAATTTTAACACTACTCTATTTCACCAGTTATGTAATATGCTCTACCCTATCAAATTTACAGCATTATATGTATTGCACTATCAAGTTTGTTATTTGTATTATTCTATACCATTACTTTTTTATGTTATGTTAGTTATTATAGATAATAAAATTATCTATCTAACAGCAACCTACATGATTCAAAGTGTTACCTATTTACCTAAACACTAGATTTGTCTTACCATGCGCTACAGTATGAGTTACAAGATACAATATTTGTGGCGAATCACCAATACAAAATCTTCTTCTTCTGTTAATTTGTAACTTACAGAGTCTCTAGCTAAATAGCAGTTAGCAGACTGTGTGAATGGAAGACAAGTTTAGTTTTATATAATATCACATAATTTAACAATCCTTTAATAGGGATATGTTCACGTTTTAATACTTAAAGATTGTATATTACATTAACCAGATCAGTTTGATGTGAGCGTCGGGTCAAGATTTCCTACAATAAAGGTATGATATCGATCTTATATTTAAACAACAATTATGCACATATCAACAAAAGTTCAGAAAAATATGACATATTTAAAATTATCTTCATATATGTATATAAGTTTCAGGTTTTTGAATGTTGGCACCCGGTACAGTACACTCCTAGTACCCTCAGGATGGTCCACCCCTGGTTATGAACACTCTTGAACCTCGTTGTTGCGAATACTCTGTCTTGGGCCCTGACCAGAAATATTAGAAATTACATGTAAACAACCTCTCAAAAATGAATACTCTCTAATATAGTTGTAGACACTTTACATTGGTTTCCTTTGCATATTTTGAATCTCCTCAGCTAGATACTTTCTAGAGTAATTGATACCTGTGCATATTTTTGTGGGTCATCAGAATTTGCAATGAAGCCAAATGAAGTTCAGGGTTATACTAATTGGTCCAGGTCCTAATGGTATTTCTCCATTTGCTCTCAAAACCTGAGTTCAACTGATGTTTCTCCTTCTCACTTCGCTAGTTCTCACTTGCATCGAAAGTGGCTGTTTCTACCTTTACTCTATGAATGGTTGGATTAAAGGCTAATGAATTAGCAGCAGTTTGTATAAAGAATTCAGTAGGCAGTTTTCACTTTTGTTTAATTTCTTTAATATGTGATAAATTTAATTTTGACAGAAGTTACTTTCTGGGATATTTTATTAATATAACAGTGGTTGTTACAAGATTCATATTGAATACTTATTCCAAGGATAAGTATTCAATATGAACCAATATCGTGACTCAGGAAATGGCCGTACATCCTGTAAATCATGAAGACATTGCTTGCATAGCCTGTGTCATATATGCAGAGGTTGATTTAATTTTTAATTGGAGCTCAATTCATGATTCTTTTCTTTGTATCCGATGTACCAATTCTAAATTAAAACTTTGTGCAATACTAGAAGAATTTTATTCACCAAAGAAATGGATGCTTGTCGTAGAGACAAACATAACTGGGTGCTCATCAGGAACTCAACATTTCAGGAAGTCTGTCACTTCCAAGTGACAGACTCCCAATTCTGGTCCCAGAGTTTGAATAATCAAGTGCATATCTCTCAGGTTCTAAAAGATTTAGTTCTATTGGGAGATACCACAATTGGGGAAATGGGTAACAATTTTTGTATTAAGATAGGTGGACTAGAATCAGGTTGTGCCTGCAAGAAGCAAAAATAATGTCATCAACAGATGTTCAGATTTTAAGGGAGTAAAGAGAGCATTATTATTTACATGGGGACTAATTATGTTAAATGCTCATAAACTGATGATTTGTTATATAGGTATTGAACCATGCTGAAAAAATGCCACAAGTTAAGTCAGAACGTTTATGTTTCTGCAATTCTGCCTAGTCATAATAGGGAGCGGCTACATTCTGTGAAAGCCTTGTGGATATAACTCAAGGCCCTGCAAAGCTTTTGATGGGAAATTTTTATTAGCATGGCCCATACTTTTAGGTGGAAACAGTCTATATTGTAGAGATGGCATGAATTTGAAACAAAACAGTGAAAAGGTTTTGCCAGTATTATTGAAGATACCTTAAGGTCCCATGGAAACTGCTAGGTGTTGGGGGATAGGAACAGGGGAATTATAGATACACATTTATCTGATGGTATGGGTCAACATAACACTTGTACACATCTCAAGACTTCATCTTGTTGCTGCAACAGCCAATATTGACAAGATGCTTTGAGGGCAGCAAAAATGAGTGTCATGCTAATAATAGGGAAACAAGCTTAAATAACTTTGAAGGGTATGTCAGCTTAGTAACCTATACAAGAATACATAGATGTATTTAGGAAGGATAGGAAAGATAGTATGGGCAGTGGCATCGTGGTTCTTGTGAGAAGCAGCCTCAGTGCAATGAAAGCGTTCATTTAGAAGTTCCAAATGCTTTTATAGGATCTGTGTGGTGTTTGCTTGTTTGAGAGTATTCTGCGATACATAGAAGTGCCAACGAAGATAAGCGATCTTTGCTCATAGTCAAAACAACCCTTCTAAGTACACGATTGAAGTGGGTGGCCCTTTAGGCACCTCAGATCACAACTTGGTGATTGTCTGTTCTCCAGTGGAGCCTTTATCTCATGGCTATTCCAAACCTTGTGTTGTTTTGCATCACAAGAATGTAAAATGGGATGATCTTGAGTGCTATGTACAGGTCTGGAGGCCTCATTTTAGGAAGGATGTAGATTTGCTTGAGCTTGTATAGAGAAGGTCAACAAGATTGGTGAGGGGAACGAAGGGGTCATCTTACCAAGAGAGGCTTAAGTTCTTCAAATTGCAGCGGCTGGAGACTAAGCCCCTGTGAGGTGATCTGATTGAGGTGTACAAGGCCTTGAATGGGTTGAGCATGCTGAATTCTGATGGGATTCTTCCGTTTGCTCAGATTACAAACCTAACGGGGCATAAATTAAATTATTGAAAGACAGTTGTAGAATAGATGTGTGGAAATTTGCATTTAGCCAGTGGGTGGTTAATTGCTGGAACAAACTTCCATCTGTCATTGTGGAACTTAATATCTTAAATAAATTCAAGGAAGAACTGGACAAACATTTAGAGGGAATGATTGTGTGATTTTTTTTTTTTTTTTTTTTGGCCGAAGCTACATAAGCCCATACACTTGCTTTCTTGCATCATGTGCCACTATTACCTGCGAGATTTATTTTCTTCTTTTCCTTGGAATTCCGTCTTTAATGTGCTAAGGCTGTCCAAGAGAAGAATGTTGCCTATCGTAATTGGCTTATTTCCAATTCTTCAGTTTAATTTTCTACCTACACCAAAGCATGCAGCAATTGTAAAGCAGTTACAAATCAGCCCAAACTAGATTTTGAACAGGCTAAGAGTAGAAAACTTACTTCTTGCCCTAATGGTAGTCAAGCATTCTGGTCTCTTGCCAAAGCTATTGGCTGCAACTTTTGCCCATCTCTGCTCCCACCTCTGTCAGAACCAGATAGTTCTATTGTCACTTCAGCCAAGGATAAAGCTGACCTGCTAGCATCCTATTTTCTTCCAACTCATGTATTAATGATCTTAATAAAACACTTCCCACCATTCCCAACACACTCCATTCACTGCCTCCTGTGGTTCTTCTGTCAAAAGGATGTCAGAAGGATTTTGACGAATCTTGATGATAAGAAAGCTCCAGCTGCTGATGGTATTTCTCCGCTTGTTCTCAAAACTTGCACTCCTGAACTTACTCCTGTTCTTTGCCGCCTTTTTTCACTTTCTTATTCCAAAGGTGTTTTTCCTTCTGCTTGGAAATTTGCTCATATCCAGCCAGTTTATAAAAAGGGTGACAAGTCACTCCCATCTAATTTTCGTCGCATTGCAATTACTTCTACTCTTTCTAAAGTAATGGAGAAATCAATTAACAGCCAATTCTTTAACTATCTAGAAACATTCTGTGTGATCAATGATCTCCAGCATGGATTCCATCAGTGTCAATCCACTGATAATATTCTGGCTTATGTTACCCGTTTATGGACAAATTCAATAGAAAAGTTCAGTGAAACACAAGCAGTTGCTCTTGACATCTCAAAGGCTTTCGATTGTGTTTGGCATAAAGGTCTTCTAAAGAAGCTTCCATCTTATGGTTTGCCAATTGTTTTTGTAATTAGTTATCCAGTTCTCTCTCTGACTGCTTACTGAGGGTGATGGTAGATGGCCCTGTCTTCTAACTTCTCTAATGCCGGTGTCCCCACAAGGTTCAATTCTTTCTCCACACTCTTTTCCTCTTGTATATTAACGACCTTCTTCCATTGACTGAAAATCCTATCAATAGTTTTGCTGATGATAGCACATTGCATTCCACTTTCCAGTTTGGAAACCTCACCCTGCTCAATCAGCTTCAACTTCTCGAAAATCTGCTACCAATTCCTTAAATGCTGATCTTCAAGTAATTCTCCAGTGGGATAAAGACAACTTAGTTGATTTCAACCCTTTTAAAACTCAGTCTTGTGTTATATCTCGCAAAAATGGATTCTTCTGCTCCTATGCTTATCTTTGGTGACACTCCAATTTCTAGGCAAAATGATATATCTCTTTTGGGGATTACCCTGACTTCTGATCTCTCTCTTGTCACAAGAACATTACAAATATTGCTTCCTTTGCATCTGAAAAACTTGGTTTTCTCTCTCACTCTCTTGGCATTACTTTTCTTCCAAACAATTGTTCACTCTGTACAAATCGCAAATCCTCTCTGTCATGGAATATTGTTCCCACATCTGGGGCGGTGCCTCCAAAACCTCTCTCAGGCTCTTAGATTTCATTCAGAAGAGGGCAGTTTGATTAACTAATGACTCATCTCTGAGTCTCTCTCCACTCGCTGTCTCATAGACGTACTGTTTCTGCTGCATGCCTTTTCTACAGATACTTCCATGGGCACTGTTCTTCTGAATTGGCTTCTATGATTTCCACCTTCTCTTTCAAAACAGTCCGAACACGTGCTGCCACCTGCCATCATCCATTTACTGTCCAACTTCAAATTCACAGAATCAACCTTTTGTCTTCCTCGTTTATTCATTCAATTTCACAAAACGGCACTTTGAATGCCATTTTGTGAAACAACCTACCTTCCTTCATATGTATTTCCTGAAAATTACAGTCTACAGAAGGTCAAGTCTAATGTCAACAAATGTCTTCTTTCGTTTTCTTGACCTCCACCCCATGCATGGTATTAAGGTACTATAGGTCCTAATTCTTCTCGTGTTTGGGGTTTCCATAAAAAAAAAAATAAAAAAATAATTTCAGCGTTAGTCAGTTCTTTATCTGGTTAAGTTTCAAAAATGAGTGCTCTCCTTCAGGATTCGATCCAGTTATGCATAGATAAATTCTTAAAGTTATGTGTACATTTGGGAAAATAGTAATCACTTCATATTTATTAATTCTGCCACAGATGTTTTGTCTTTGTATAGTGCCAAAAACAATAGGAATTCATCAACAAAGTCTACTTCTAAGCCGGAAGAATAGGTGTTGACTAATTCTTTGGTTTTGGATTGAATTTCTTTTTTTGACATAGATTTATCTATAAGAAAACTGATGGTACCATGCAATGTATGCAGCAGGTTGTTTTATCATTTCTGTGACTCGTACATCTACAATATGATAAAAAACTTTAATTCAAAATTTATCTTTTGCATTTTTTTCTGCTGGTACCAATTCCTCTGGTGTTTCATCAAACGATTTCTTCCTTTTCTGCTTTCGGTCTTCATATTGTCTGTAATCAGAATTTGGGACAAATTCTTTTGCCCTTTTTTCAAAATCATCAAATTTTTTCTTCGTCACAAACTTCAATCAAATTATCCTGAAGAGCATCATATAATTTCACAATCATGCAGAACACAGTTCCAGGTTCTTGAATTGCTTTATTCACGCTGTTTTTCTTAGAAGATCTTCCCAAATGACAGTCATTAATGCTATTTCTAACCTGTTCAGTTAGACGAACAGGTTAGAACGACTGTCGGTTTTTGTTCTTCGCATTCTGAGATATCAATATGTGCTGCAAAAATTTTACTGTAATTTTTTTTCTCCCAATGATCTCGCAGCATTATAACATGATGATGATCTTGTGTCTGATAAATTTTTGACTGAGGTTGTATTCTCCTTCGTACACAATTTAGACCATCATTGTGGTGGTGAGACTGCAGTGAATGTGTAGTGCGGCTGTAAAATGCCAAAAAATTTAATGACAGTCAAACAGCTTTCTGCAGATGTGGTTCCTACTAAATTTAAGACTGTGTGAAGCACGTGGAACCCATACTGCTAGTTTGTTGTCTTCCTTGAATATGGCTTGGACTCCAGAATACATACCACTCATATTAGCAGTATTGCCATATGACTGAGATCTGCAATTTGCTACATCTATTCCATGTTTATCAAAAACAGAGCATTTCATTTCACACAGAATGCTCCAGGTAAACCTGGAGCATCTTGTGTGAAATGAAAGGAAAGAACCTTGAATAATTTGTAAGGCACCTCCATAGCTAGATGGGAAGGAGCAGCAGTGCTTAGCACATGTTTCTTGATTAGACCGGGGTTCGAGCCCATCACCACCAAATACGGAGGATGCGGAAAGCTCAGGGAATGACCACCGCATATTCCTGGAGCAGTATGGCCTTAGTTGCTAATGCTCCTAAAAACCAAATAACAACAACAACAACAGATGCTATTGTGTCAAAAAGATGTTTTTCATCATGCTTTTCAATGGGAACAAACATCAAGAAATGCTTATGTACTTCACCATCTTTTGATACATAATGAATAATGACTGACAACTGATCTGTTGACTTGGCGCGTTATAGCCTTAGACGCTAATGTTCCATAAAATCCTAAAACAGCTAACCAACAACTGATCTGTGTGACTTATAACTGGGGTTGAATCTTCATTTTTACAGAAAGCTTTTTCTTTTTTCATAACTAGATTAGTGTTTTTGCATATATGCATCAGACATTTTAAATCACGTCAAACACAGTTAACACAATAAATTATTCTAGGATCAGAATATGAAAAATTGGAAATGCAGCTCACCAGTCTTCTTTTAAAATTCACACCATTTTCTTAAAATGTCACACCACAAACTTATTCCGCTATTTAAAAAATATAATAATAATAAATGTTCTTGTTTATGTTCTTGTTCTTGTTTATGTCCAGCACAACCACCAGGTCAGCGAAGTTTACATTTTATTATTATCATCATTAGCCATATGGTGCAAGCAAGCCTGAGGCTTTTGCACAACCAGCCAAAAAAAAAAAAAAGAAAAGAAAATTCTGTGTTACCCTGAGAGAACAAGAGTCAAAAGTAGAAGGGAATCACCAAGGAAAGAAGAATGATGATATCCGGCTCAGGACCCTGGGTGTGCCAAGCCCATACTCACCAGATGTCAGCCCCTGGGGTTCAATATAAGATACAAATGTTAATCATATTTAGTGGTCACGGGCTTGAACTCCAGTCCACTCAGAGCATGCGCTACCCCAGTCACGCTCCTGACCACTCAGCTACCGCTCTCTTTACATAATAACTCACATTTACATATTTGTGAGTACAACTGTTTTGAACAGGAGAATGCACGTTTAACTCTCTATGAAACAAGTCAGTTTAACAAGATAAGCATGAGACAACAATCATAGACGATGATTATTATTATTATATTTGCTCTTATATTATTTCTCCCTGATTGGGGGATTCCACTCTCTGACAGGTGCTGCTACCAAGTACACAGGGTGGTTGTAATGTTTGGTGTTACTGTTGGTCGAGGAACTCTCTGACTATCCTACAAGTGTTCAGGATTGCTACTTTCTGGAGTTCCTTGTAGGTGTTTCTCTGGGAGACCTATTGCTGCTAGGCTGCTATGTGGGGTCCTTGGCACCATACTGGTGGTTGACATGATGATTGTGATGGTTGTTACTTCTTGCATATGCCACATCTCCTTGACCTCGTCTCAGGTTCATGTACTTCCTAATTTTTTCCTCATGGGTTTTCTGGACATTGCTAGTGTTGGGCACCGCTATGTCAATCAGGTAGGTAGCCTTTCCTTTCTTGTCCACAAGGGTTATGTCCAGTCTGTTGTGCGGGATGGTCTTATCCGTTACTATGACGCAATTCCAGTACAGCTTGTGGGTTGGGGTCTCTAGACTACCTGGGGATTTTACTTGTGGTATGGTACACTTTCTGTGGTCAACTGGTTATTATTATTATAATAAACGTGCATGCCCTGATTAACTGCTCATACTTGCAGTACATCAAAAGATGTAATTCACAGTCAGTGTGTTAATATAGTATAATTTATTATAAGAAATATTTTACTCCTCTTTTCCCACTTTTCAGAATAAAAGTGCCTAGGGCCTACTAACGTTAAAATCCGGCCCTAGTATACAAGTCCACTGCTTGCTAAGGAACTGCATGAAAACATAATCAATTTATTTGATACTATTTATCCTAAAAGAAAGGAAATGCCATCATTCAATTTGATAGAAAATGTATCAAAAGGTTCACCACAATCCTTGTTCACAGATATTATGATGACACTATGTTGGATAAACTGAGGCAATGTTAGAATGCCGATCTTACTTTAGGCAGACAAGATACTAGAGAATAAAACTAAAGAAACAATAACGAAGCCAGAATGTGTAAATGCATATGATAAAGACATTCAGTGGATAGACTGATATGATGCTGAGTTCAGTAGAGTGTGCGTGAAATGCTGTAAAAGCAAAAAAAAAAAAAAAAAAAAGTTTTTACAACATTTTAAGGATGTATGCTTACTGAATGTCCATGCTCTTTACTAAAAGTCCGTGGGCAAAAATTTCTCGTGACATTTCAGTTAACAGTAATACAACTTTTGGGTCATCATACTTTCAAATATGGAAGAATTTGCATAAGAAAATCAGGTGGTATCCTCTAAGACTAACTGAACATCATAATCCTTCTAGAATTGTAGTACCCTGTGCAAGAAAAATGCAATAAGGTACTGCCTTGCCATAAGAAAGAATCAAGGTATGCGTGTTCTGAATATAATGTACAACAATGTACAAAACCTTTGGTTGTACTTTATGCTTCAAAGTTACTATTCTGATATTCTTGTGCTATACAAGCACTAAAATATGTTTTTCAGTTTAAAAAAAACTATGTTAAATTTCATTATCATGCATAAAAATTATTTTTCATTGCATTTATTATATTTTCAGAAAAGTATTTTTTAAAATAACTTGTGTCATGGGATTAATTAGTTTGAAAGTAATTGATTACCTAAATGGGTAAAGCTGTAGTCACAGAAGGCTTGTATGTGCCTATACCATAAAAAAAAAAAAAAAAAAAAAAAAAAAGTAAATTGCAGCCATTATCAACCCACTGCAGGATGGAAGCCTCCTCAACAATTCATGCTGAGGGAAATGGACCATAATCTGCCACGCTGGTCCAGTGCGGGTTGGCAGATCGACCGTATTTAGCAGTCAGGGGCTTGAACCCTGGTCTACTCAAAGAGTTTATGCCACTGCACTCCTGGTCCTGACCACTCGGCTACGGAGGCCTTCTATACCATATTCACATACAATGCTTCTGTGCCTACAGTTTTACCCCTTTAGGTAATGCTAATAGTATTGAAGCTTATAACAGCTATAAATTGATCTGTATCATAGAAAAAGTTAAGTTGGCAAAGGCAGATTATGAGATTTCTGGCTAAGAGATCAAAGAGTGAGTATAAGTAGCCTTTCAGATATGAGTACAAAGAAGAAGAAAATGAATTAGATCGGCTCCTTGTGTAATGGACATAAAAAAGTCTGAGATAACCCAGCTGATGTGGGTTTTCTCAGACTTGAGATTGAATTGAACAGGTACTTTTCATCAATATTTACTGAAAAAAGACCCTTCATGGTGAGGAGAAACTTTTTGAAGAAAGCTGGAAAAACTATAATAAACAATATTGAAATTTCACAACATATTTTTGAAAGACTTATGAACACAAAGAGGAGTAAAGTTCTCTGAGTTGATTGCATATACCCTATAATTTTGAGAGGTGGCAAAGAGATGTATTAAGTTAATTAAGTCCATTAAGTTCATTACGAGGGTGTCACTGGATTCAGGAGAGATACCCTTGGATTGCAGAAGTGCCATTGTATTGACAATACATAAAAGTAGTTCTAAGAATGAAATCGGTAAATGTCATCTAGTCAGACTGATTTCAGTTGTAGAAAAAATCACGGCGGTAATGATCAAGAATGCTGGAACATGTGGATAGAAATGGAATTCTGAAGGAAACACTGCGTAGTTTTGTAAAGGAAAAAATCATATTTAATTAAACTGGTTAACTATTTTGATAGTCACTCATGGGCTGGGTGCAGGAAATAATTTTGACATTTACTTCATTTCAGATAGGCATTTGACTTCATCCCACATGAGAGCTTACTGTATTAGCTGGAACATGTTGGAATCATCATGGGAATAAATCCTTAGTTGGATCACAAGGTCGCTGCATGGCAGGAGGCAGAGGATTGTGATTAATGTCTCTTGGGCTAATGTAAAGGTGGGTCGGAAAACTGCTAGCTTGGTGGAGGATTCTCAGACTAATAGATTAACAGTAGCCACAGGCAGAGGTGAAAGTGATTCTTGCACTGTTCCTATTGTAATGAGTGGCAGCCTTGAAAACAAGGTGCTGGAGATTTCAAGGACTGCTGGGAGTCATCATGGAACAAGTAAATTCATGAGTTGTGTTAGGGAAACTAAGAGTAAGAATAGGTGAATATATACTTGCACGTACAGCAATGCGAAGAGTATAGTAAATAAATTTGATGAATTTGAGGTGCAGGTCAAGGCATCAAAGGCAGATATTGTTGGGATATCAGAGAAATAGTGTCACACAGAGATAAGGAATGCAGAATTCTGCACACCCCCACGGACTGGGGTGTGCAGGTGTGTCCCCGGTTCATGGGGGGAGGGTCGAGGGGTGGCACGGGTGGTTGCAGAACGGTTGGTTTGACTTCTGTTCCCGGTAAAATAATGGAGTCACTGGTTGAAGATGCATTGCAGGATCGTCTAGACGGGACTGCAGCGGTGGTTCAGACACAGAATGGGTTTGTTGAGGGGGGGGGGTCTTGTCTGGCAGATTTGGTGGGATATTGTGATGTGGTTGCAGAGGGGCTGGATGCGTGGAGTAGTTTTGATGTCATATATTTGGATTTCAGGAAGGCTTTTGGTGCTGTTGTGCATGGCGGACTGTTGTGCAAATTGGGGCGAAGTGATATTGGGAGTGGGTTGCTGTGGTGGATAGGGGGATGGTTGAGTGGGGGAGGACGGGGGATGGTGGTCAATGGGTGCTGCTCTTCGTGGACTGGTGTTGTTGGTGGGGTCCCGCAGGGTTCGGTGTTGGGTCCACTGTTGTTTTGTGTTTGTCGGTGGCGTTGATGAGGGTGTGTCGGGCTTAGTTGCGGGTGATACAGGGTTTGGCAGGGTTGTTAATGGCAGTGTGCTGCTGCAGCGGGATCTGGATAGTTTGGGCGGATGGGCTGGGGTTTGGCCTTGACGGGTGCGGGGTGCTGCATATGGGTGGGGGTGGCCCCAGAGAGGCGTGCTGGCTGTGTGGTGCTGCACTTGGGATGGTGGAGAGTTAAGGGGGGGCCTGGGAGTGGTTGTGCGGTCAGGTGTGGAGTTTTCTGGGTGGCGCGGACGGGCTGCCGGGGTGGGTCATGGGGTTTTGTCAGTGATATATAGGAGTTTTGCTGGCAAGGAGAAGGAGGTGGTTGTCCCTCGGTGTGGGGCAATGGTTGGGCCACACCTTGGGTGCTGCGTACAGGTCTGGAGACCTCATTTTGGGAGGGATGTGGATTTGCTTGAGCGTGTGCAGGGAGGGGCGGTGGGGTTGGTGGGGGGAATGAGGGGGTCCTCTTGCCGGGGGAGGCTTGGGTTCTGCAAATTGCGGTGGCTAGAGACTGGGCACCTGCATGGTGGCCTGATTGAGGTGTGTGGGGGGCCTTGAATGGGTTGAGCGCGCTGGATTCTGGTGGGGTCCTTCCACTTGTTTGGATTATGAACCTAAGGGGGCATGGATTCGGATTGGGAGGGGACGGATGTGGGGGTAGATGTGCGGAGGTTTGCCTTTGGTTGGTGAGTGGTTGGTTGCTGGAACAGGCTTCCGTTTGTCATTGTGGGGGTTGAATGGGTTTGGGGAGGAGCTGGACAGTCATTTGGAGGGAATGGTGTGATTTTTTTTTTTTTTTTTTTTTTTTTTGGCTGATGCTGCATAAGCTCATACACTTGCTTTCTTGCATCACATGCCACTACTACTACATCATCAGTTGATGACACTTACCAGTGGTGAATAGAATTTAAAACTCACTGTATAGAATTTTAAAACTATCTGAATAGAATTCATAACTCAGTGTATAGAATTTAAAAACTGTCTGAGAATACTGTTGTCACCTTTACAAAAGCAGTGCCCTTCCCATTAACCTTGATGGTAGTTACAACTTTAAGTAAATCCCACATCAGCAGACTATGATCACTGTCACCCAGTGGTTCCTTTATCTGCAACTTCTTAATGCATGAATAATCACTGCTGATAATTAGATCAAGAGTATTACTCCCTCTGATTGCCCATGGAACATGTTGCTGTAGAAAACTGTCATCCAATAAATCCGCAAAAATTGAAGTGACCAACCCAAAAGTTCCAGTCAATAGCTGGAAAGTTAAAATCCCCCATTATAAGACATTCTGATTTACTGGCCCACTCTATTTCTCTGCACAAGTGCTCATTATACTCATCAGATTCGTTAGGCCTATAACACACACCTACTTTCATTTTTTCCTTTCCCAGTGCTTATGTCACACCAACATCAATTGGATGCATTTCCTTAGATTTTATGTGCTCCTTAAGTAACGGCATAACCCCTCCTCCCTTCCTGCCTTTGTCTATCCTTTCTGTACACATTTTACTCCCTAAATTCCAATTCTGCACTGCTTATTCCTATGTGACACCATGTCTCTGATATTCCAACAGTATCTGCCTTTGATGTCTTGACTAGCACTTCAAGCTCATGAAATTTATTAACTATACTCCTAGCATTGGTGTACATGCAACTGTTTCTACTCTTAGTTACCCTAACACAGCCCATGTGTTTACTTGTTGTACTATGACTCCCAGCAGTCCTGGAATTCCTCAGCCACTTGTTTTCCAGGCTCATTCTAATAGAAGCAGTGCAAGAATCACTTTCGCCTCTGCCTGCAGCCACTGTTAATCTTTTAGTCTGTGAACATGGGTAGATGTGTCAATGGCATTAGCGAATATTCTTTCAATCTTTCTATTTAAGAGTATCCCATCCCTGTAGAAGCTGTCTCTCATGTTAACATGCAGAGACCACACTGAAAAAAAATTCTACTGGGAAAGGAAAATTGGGAGTAGGAGTGTGTTATAGGCCTAATGACTCTGATGAGTACAATAAATAACTATATAGAGAAATAGTGGGCCAGTAAATAACATTGTCTTATAATGGGGGATTTTTAACTTCCAAGATATTGAATGGAATTTGTTGTTTGGCCACTTGCACATTAAGAAGGCTTTTGTGGATTTATTGAATGATTGTTTTCTACAGCAGCATGTTCGAGAGGCAACTAGAGGGTGTAATACTCTTTGATCTGATTATGAGCAGTGACACTTTATAAATTAACAATCTGCAGATAAAGGAACCACTAGGTGGCAGTGACCACAGTGTGCTGATGTGGGATTTAGTCAAAGATGTACGTACCATCGGGAGTAAAGAGAAGAGATTTTGCTTTTGTAAAGGTGAATACAGCGGTATCATACAATTTTTAAATTCTATACATTGGGAGCAACTGATGATGTTACCAGCAGCAGATTCTAACTGGAAAGTATTCAAGGAATTAATCTTGGAAGCTACTAGGCTTTTCATACCAACTAAGAAATACTGTTCAAGATTTAGGCCTAATTGGATGCCAGGTGAACTAAAGATGCTTGGCAGAGAAGAAAAATGCATGGGAATCATATAAATTATCAGGAGACACAGATGCCTGTGTTAGATATAAGATATTCTGTAATCAAGTCACAAAGTTAGAGAAACAAAGGCATATCATTAGAAATTTTTGGTAAAGCATGCAAAGAAAAACAGTAAAGACTTCTTTACTTAAGTAAACTCTAGAAGGAAGGGGATGAATTAGATTGGTGCCATTGATATCAATTGTTTGATTGTTTATGATTCTGCTCAAGTAGCTGACAAACTGAATGAGTATTTTGAATGTACATTCACACTTGAGGAATTCTGTAGGGAAGTGTAGGCCAGAAGCCTATCAAACTCTAACAAGTAACTAAATGATTTTTTAATAACTGAGAGCGAAGTGTAGGAGAAATTGTTGAAGTTGAACTTAAGAAAGGCACCTGTGGTGGATGGGATCTATCCATATACAGTAAACCCCCGCTATTCGCGGGGGTTACGTTCCTGAGAAATGCCGCGAATACCGAAAACGCGAATACTGAGTTATGGCTCCCATAGTAATAAAGGGGTTCCGTTCCAAAGTTTGAAATATATAAGAAAAACTAGTCTAAAATTTTGTCTGTGTAGGTATTATATGTACCTTCATAATATGACTATGTACATAGACAGTACGTAGTGAAATGCAAGCATATGGCATCGAAATGAAAATAAGAAACAATTTAATATTAAATGTAATATTTATTAGAAATTTCAAACAAATCTTTCAAACCAGCGTCTTTGCTAGCTAAAAAACCTATCCCGCCAGTGCTATCACCAGTTTCGCTAAAGCGTTGATAAGGAGTTTTGCGTTTTGAGTTTTCACGAATGATGAGTGAAGTTAACGGAATTTTATTTTGAGTTCGGTCTTCTACTCACAAATTTAAAGCCTTTTCCATTTTTTCTAATTTAACATCACGAGTTACAGAGCAAATTTTTGAAGCAATTAGCTCGTTTTCACGGACACTACGGCGGATTTTTTCTTCCGATTTCTTGATTGATCGTACCGTTGACTCATTGATTTTTATAATGTTTTGCCAGTGAGGAGACACTTTCACCATTAGAAATTTTATCTAATAACTCAATTTTATTCGCTAATGTCATCACCTTCTTTGATATTTTCACATTTCTCTTGCTATTCGTAGTCATATTTTTGTAGGGGTTAGAAAGAACTTGTCCACAATAAAGTCACATTCTTCCGTTAACACACTTGAAAAAGTCTGTTTTACACTGCAAAACGGTAGATTTATTACTTTTGTAAGCATATCAATTTATAAATTTATTCAATCTATAAGCATATAAATTAAAAGCAAACGACGAAACCTTCCATAACAAGCGCATAACACATACTGAACAAGGATTAACGAGAAACATTCACGCTCGCGATTTTGTCACCCCTCTCCCCCCACCCACTGAGCGCTGTTTTGACCGGGAAAGATAATTTTAGCCACGCCCATGTTTTTTTTTTATGGCGGAAAATATTCACGGCGCTTTAAAATCCACATTTTTTAGGTTTCATTTTATATTAAATCGGCGATTGCGAATACGCGAAACCGCGAATACAAATACCGCGAATAGCGGGGGTTTACTGTATATTAAAGGAGGTAGGAAAGGAAGTAGGCCATTAGCCATGTGGATATATCCTTGAACTCAGGGGAGATCTCCAAAGACTGGAGATGTGCAAATATATCCTTAATTCAGAAAGGGGAATCGAAAGGTGACACAAGTAATTACAGATCTATTAGTTTAAGTTTTGTTCCGGGGGAAAATAATCTAGTCGCTGGTTTAATAAGCACTGCAGGATCATCTAGACAAGACTGCAGTTATTGTTCAGACACAGCATGGGTTTGTTAAGGCATTTTTTATAGTTCGGACACAGCATGTGACTAATTTGATTGGATACTATGGTGCGGTCACAAAGGAACTGGATACAGAAAATAATTTGGATATCATGTACTTGGATTTCGAGAAAGCTTTTGATACTGTTTGCACATGGAAGACTAGTGTACAAGTTGGAGCAATATGATGTTAAGTTCAAATTGCTACAATGGATAAAGGGATAGTTGAGTGGGAGAAGACAGAGTGGCAATCAATACACACCAGTCTTCATGGATTAATGTTATTAATGGAGATCTTCAGAGGGCCCATTGTTGTTTTCTATATTTATCAGTGGTATTGATGAAGGTATATCAGGCTTAATGTCCAAGTTCGCAGATGATACGAAGGTTTTGTAGGGTGGTTAATGACAGTAAACATCATATGCTACTGCAACAGGATCTAGAAAAGTTGAATAGATGAGCTGAGTGGTCGCAACTGAAGTTTAATATTGACAACGGCTTAGTACTGTATATGCGTCCAGTAACCCCAGAGTAACATACCAACTATGCAGTACTACAGTCAGGGTAGTAGAGAATCAAAAAGATCTGGGGGTAATTGTGCTGTCAGATACAAAGTTTTTCTGAATAGTGCAGACAGGCTGCAAGAGGAGCTCAAGGGGTCCTCTCAATGATATATAGGAATTTTGTGAGCAGGGATGAAGTGATTATTCCCTTGGATAAGGCAATAGTCAGGCCACACCTTGAGTACTTCATACAGATCTATTGTCCTCATTT
This sequence comes from Mastigoproctus giganteus, assembly GCF_048544385.1. NCBI lineage: Eukaryota > Metazoa > Arthropoda > Arachnida > Uropygi > Thelyphonidae > Mastigoproctus > Mastigoproctus giganteus. The sequence continues at coordinate 110,053,169 of NC_143578.1, forward strand.
TAGGAAAGTTTTTGAGCTAATAGAATGAGAGGAGAGAAAGGTAACAAGAGTAGTGATTGGAACAAAAAGAGTTGCTGTTACCAAGATAGGCTTAAGTTCTGAAAATTTCAGCACTGGAGACTAGGCATCTGCGAGGCAATCTGATTGAGGTGTATAAGGCTAGCACCTTGCAATGATTGTGATTTATGTTCTTTAAGAAACACCAGTGGTGTTTTCAACACAGACACTGATGCTAGCAGGTACTTTTATTATTATTATTGCTCTTACATTATTTCTCCCTGATTGGGAGTTCCATTTTGTGACGGGTATTGCTACCAAGTACACATGATGGTGGTTGTTATGTCTGGTGTTACTGTTGGTCTAGGAACTCTCTGACTATCCTAAAGGTGTTTAGGATTGGGACTTACTGGAATTCCTTGTAGATGTTCTCGGGTAGACGTATTGCTGCTAGGCTGTTATGTAGGGTCTTTGGTACTATACCTATGGTTAACATGATGATCGGGATGGTCGTTACTTGTTGCTTATGCCAGATCTCTATGATCTCCTGTCTTAGGTTCGTGTACTTCCTAATTTTTTCCCATGGGTTTTCTGCAGGTTGCCAGTGTTGGATACAACACAGACACTGATGCTAGCAGGTAGTTTTATTATTATTATTATTGCTCTTATATTATTTCTCCCTGATTGGGGATTCCACTTTGTGACGGGTATTGCTACCAAGTACACAGGATGGCTGTTGTTATTATGTCTGGTGTTACTGTTGGTCAAGGAACTCTCTGACTATCGTAAAGGTGTTTAGGATTGGGACTTACTGGAGTTCCTTGTAGATGTTCTCGGGTAGACCTGGGCGCCTCCGTAGCCAGGTGGGCAGGAGCAGCAGTGCGTAACACACACACTTCTTGATCAGACTGGGTTTCGAGCCAGTGACCACCAAATACGAAGAATGCGGAAAGGTCAGGGAATGACCACCGCATATCCCCAGAGCAATATGGCCTTAGTTGCTAATGCGCCTAAAAACCAAATAACAAACAAACAATCGCATAGACCTATTGCTGCTAGGCTGTTATGTAGGGTCTTTGGTACCATACCTGTGGTTAACTTGATGATCGGGATGGTTGTTGCTTATGCCAGATCTCTATGATCTCCTGTCATAGGTACGTGTACTTCCTGATTTTTTTCCCCATGGGTTTTCTGCAGGTTGCCAGTGTTGGGTACCACTTTGTCAATATTTATCATTATTATTATTATTAGCCGTATGGTGCAAGGAAGCCTGAAGCTTATGCCGCACCAGCCAAAAAAAATTCCTGACATTACGCTGAGAGTCAAAAGGAGAATGGAATCACCAAGAAAGAGAAGAATGATGCTGAGGAGCCTAAGTCTGCACTGAATTCTTGAGTAGGTCCAAATCAGTACCAGACCATTTATTTCACTTTATGTAAACTGTTGTCTTTTTTGTTTTGGCTTATACTTAATCAGTACTTTCAAATTAACCATGCTTCCTTCAGTAACCAGCAGAAGTATTAAAGTTCTGAAAGTTTAGCTGGAATTGGTACATCTCTTTGAGGGGGCAGGATGAATAACTAATAGCAATTTGGATATTTTCATGGTAAAAGATTTGTAACGAAAGGATTCAGGATTTTTGACACACTGTTGTCAACAATCCTGAATCACTAATGAGAAATTAGTGTTATTAGCGATTCTTTAGCGTTGCTAGTGGTTTATCACTAATAACACACTAATTACAGCAGTTTATATATATATATATCTCCAAGTATGACAAAGCAAATATTAAATGTTATAATAAAAATAAATATTAAAAACTCTTACCACTATTAACTTAACTCATATTCATATATATATATATATATATAACTGCTGTAATTTTGAATTTAGTGATAAATTCAGAATTACAGCAGTGAAAACATTCCTTTCACTACTATAAAATGCAATTTGTGATTTAAATCATATTTAATTACAAATAAGGCCCCCACTCCCACAAAATAATATGGTGTGTGAAAAAAATAAAAATAAATAAGTAAAATGAGCATTTACTTAGTTGCACCTCTTGTGTAATTTTATAACATGGTGTGGGAAATTAACTTTTCTGAGAAACCTTCTGGGCAACCTTTGTGCTAATGTTGTATTTCTTTGAAATGCTAAGCTGCATCATTGCAAAAAGCATCAGTATAGGCCAGTTGATTTAAACTTCTGTAAGATAAAAACCTACAGAGTGGGCATTTTTCTTCCCTTTTTTTTTTTTTTTTTTTTTTTATGAAAACCCTAAACACGAAAGGTATCAAAACCTATAGTACTTAGTACCGTGCATGGGTTAAAGGGGAAGTATGGGGGGGAGGGGGACGCCGGAAACTTTGCTCTAGAGACTAAACATGGGTTTCACCACTTCAAGCCTCCAATAAGCAAAGTGGTGGTATTTCACCAGATGATGAAAGTCATATACCACCTCTATTTATTTTTTCTCTCACAAAAGAAAGCACATGTTCATCAATCACCAAGAAAGAGTAGAATGATAATACCCAAGGTCCTGATCTGGATATGATTATTCTTCTCTTTCTTGGTGATTGTCTTCTCTCTCTCTCTCTCTCTCTCTCTCTCTCTCTCTCTCTCTCTCTCTCTCTCTCTCTCTCTCTCTCTCTCTCACACACACTCACTCACTCAGGGTAATTCAGAAATTTTTTGGCTTGTGCAGCAAAAGTTTGAGACTTCCTTGCACCATATAACTAATATAAAAATAGCAAAAGTTTGAGACTTCCTTGCACCATATAACTAATATAAAAATAACTTCTTGATGACTGGTGTGTTTAGACCCTCTGAAACCCTTTTGTCTGGAAACTGCTATGTAGTTTGTCTTTCGTACGCAACCAGTGGTGCACATTTGATTCACCAACTCCACACTTCCTTGCAACTTTTCTTTTACTGATAGTTTCTACGTGCTGCATAACAACTATTTTGATAATGCCATGCTTCTTAAGCATATCACAATCCTTTACCTTTTATGCCTCTTTTTCAGTGGTTGTCAATGTCTGTTTCTAATTTGTACTATAGCAGTAGTGGTCTCTGGTATATTTCATTTACAGTCTGTTTTAAATATGTTTAGTGGGTCTAACTATGATTTAAAAAAAAAAAAAAAATTGCAAAGCACAAAAGCAACACAAATTATTGTGAAACCCATAAATGTGGAATACATGGAATATAGCAATATCTATCCTAGCTTTGGGTAGATATTGCTATCTGCTAAGTGATTTATATCTGAGTTGCACTGATATGCTTTATAATCAGTATTTCCACAGTTGATGCATTTGAATACTACACTGTTATTCAAAATTCTCTGCACAACAAATTGATATTAAATATCAATATATGCATTGATATATGGTATCAGTTATATATCAATGTATATTATATTTATACATTGATATTGTGTATCGATGTATAAATTACATTGATATATATGGTATATATTGCATTGCTATATAATATATATTATCTATCTATTTAATATATACAGACAATCCCTGTATAACATTGTACTTCTACAACACGGTTTTGCTCTAACACGGTACTTCTACAACACACTTTCGCTCTAACACGGTTAGAGAATTGTGGTAACCTGACATAACACAATATTTTTGAGCATTTGTATGGGTTCACCGACAACATCACTTACAGTGGGCACATGAGCATCGAAACTAGACCTTGAGTGATTGGAAGTAGCGTGTCTGGTCCGATGAATCACATTTCCTCTTGCACCATGTGTGCCTGGATGCACCATGGGATGAAAACAAGTCTGTGGCGGTGGTGTCATGCTTTGGGTGATGTTCTGCTGGGATACCCTGGGTCCAGTCAGCCATGTGCCAGCCACTCTGACATCTATCACCTACCTAAACATCATTGCTGACCAGGTACACCCTTTCGTGGCAACGGTCTTTCCCTCTGGCGGTGCCGTCTTTGAGCTGGATAATGCACCATGCCACCCTGCCGGGATTGTTTGAGACTGGTTTGAGGAACATGAGGAAGACTTCCAGATATTGCCCTGGCCTCCAAATTCCCATCACAGACATCAATCCCATCGAGTATCTATGGTTTGTGTTGGAACAGCAACTCCGATCTGCGGATGGACCTTACGGGAGTTAAAGGATCTGCTGGTTACTTGTTGTTACCAGATACCACAAGACACATTTAGAAATCTTGTAGCGTCCATGCTTCACCGGGTATGATCTGTTTTGTTTGCACAGAGAGAACCAACATCATATTACTTAGGTGGTTATAATGTTTTCGCTCATCGGCGTATTTGCTTGTGCTATCAAGAAAATGTTGGTTGGTTCGGGGAACTTCTATCTTGGGGGATACGCAGACTGATAGATTAATAATAGCTGCAGGAACATGCAGTAGCCTGTAAAGCAAGTTGTTGGGGATTACAGGGCCTGTTAGAGTCATCATGGAACAAGTAAAATAGATGGGCTGTGTTAGAATATATAAGAGTAAGTGCTGGTGCATATATAATTGCATGTACATGAATGGAAGTCACGTGGAAAATAAATTTGAGGGAATTTAAGTGTTGGTGAAGTTATCAAATGGAGAATTTGTGGAGGATATCAGAGACGTGGTGTCATTTAGATCTAAGCGACAGAATATGATTGTGGGTAGCTCAATGTGAAAGTGCAATGGGTAGTGTAATATTAAGAAGCACATAAAATCTAAGACAGTGCATCCAGTTTATATGGCTGATCAGTGCAATGTTGAGTCAAGTTGATATGACATAAGTGCTGGGTAACTACTAAGGTAAAATGAGAGTAGGAGTATGTTATAGGCCTGATGACTATGGTGAGTACCAAGTAAAATTCTCAGAGAAATAGAAAAATAAAATGTCCAGTAAATCAGTATGTCTTATAATGGGGAATTTTAACTTTTCCCATATTGACTAGAACTTGTGGATTGGTCACACACACACACACACACACACACACACACACACACACACACACACACACACACACACACGATCAAGAATTTTGTGAATTTATTAGATGACTGTTTTCTACCTCAGCAGTGTGTTTGAGAGGCAACAACAGACAGTAATAGTCTTGATCTGATTATTAGCAGTGATTATACATACATTAAGAATCAGATCAAGACTATTACTGTCTGTTGTTGCCTCTCAAACACACTGCTGAGGTTGAAAACAGTCATCTAATAAATTCACAAAATTCTTGATCGTGTGTGTGTGTGTGTGTGTGTGTGTGTGTGTGTGTGTGTGTGTGTGTGTGTGTGTGTGTGTGTGAGTGACCAACCCACAAGTTCCAGTCAATATGGGAAAAGTTAAAATTCCCCATTATAAGACATACTGATAAGACATGTGGAAGTGATCATGGTGTTTTGGATTTGGGATTTACTTGAAGATCTAACTACCAACAAGAGTAAAGGGAAGGGTTTTTGCTTTTATAAAGGTGACTACAGTAGTCTCACAAAGATTTTAAGTTCTGTACAGTGGGACCGACTGATGATGTTACAATCAGCAAATTCTAAGCGGGAAGCATTCAAGGAAATAACCATAGAAGATACTCGACTTTTCATACCAATTAAGAAATACTGTTTTTAAGGCACAGACCTAAATGGACGTTAGATGAACTAATGAGTCGTCACAGAGTAGCAAAAATGCATGGGATGCATGTAAATTATTAGATGATACGGAAGCCTAAGGTAGGTATAAACTAGTCTGTAATCGAGTCACAAAGGCAACGTAAAACAGATTATGAGAAATCTTTGGCAAAGGTTACAAAGAAAAACAGAAAAAATTACTTTTCTTGGAAGAGGATGAATCACATTGGCCGATTTGATATTGATGGTTAAACTGTTGATGATCTTGCTCAGGTCTAAATAAGTATTTTGCATCTACATTTACACATGAGGATTTCTTTAGGGAAGCGTATTCCAGAAGATTATCAAACTCTGACAGGAGCTAAATAATTTCATGATAACTGAGAGTCAAGCAAAAGAGAAATTATTGATGTTAAAACTAATAGAGGCACCTGGGGTGGATGAGATCTATCCAATTGTATAAATTATATTAAAGGAAGCAGCAACCCCTAGCCGTAATTATGAAAAATCTTTGGTTCATAGGAAGTCCTCATAAACCAAAGATGTGTGAATGTGTCTCCAATTCACAGAGGGGATGAAAGGATGATATGAGTAATTAGACACCTATTAGCTTAACTTTTGTTCTAGGGGAAAATAATGGAGTCACTGTTAAAAGAAGTAATGCCGGACCATCTAGACAAGTGTGCATTTATATATTCAGTCACAGAATGAGTTTGTCAATTGGCAATCATATGCTTCCACTTGATTGGCTACCATGATGCAGTGACAAAGGATCCAACTGCAAATAATACCGTATTTCCCCATGTATAAGACGCACCCTTTTTCAAAAAATTTGGATCTAAAAACTGGGTGCGTCTTATACAGTGGTTGTAGATTTTTTTACTTGCATTTCTCACTTTTTTGCGCTCGTTGTCTTTGCGCTTATTGTTTCGCACTTGTTACCCGTATATTAGGTTACATTTTGCCACATTCTGCCCAGAAATGGCTCAGAAAAGATTTATGTACAGTGCTGAATTCAAGTTAAAAGTGATCCAATTTGCAAAAGTGAATGGAAATCGTGCTGCTGAACGTAAGTTTGGTCCTCCTCCAACTGAGAAAACAATCCGAGACTGGCTACGGGAAGAAGAAACCCTACTGAAAACGCCATGGCAGAAGAAGGCCATGAGAGGCAAGTCAGCAAATGCCTGATTTAGAGAGGGAATTGAAGATATGGTTTATTTGTTTTGTTGTTTGTTATTTGGTTTTTAGGAGCATTAGCAACTAAGGCCATATTGTTCTGGGAATATGCGGTGGTCATTCCCTGACCTTTCCGCATCCTCCGTATTTGGTGGTGACGGGCTCGAACCCCGGTCTAATCAAGAAGCGTGTGCTATGTATTGCTGCTCCTTCCCACCTGGCTACGGAAGCGCCTGAAGATATGGATAGAAGAGCAAAGGGCAGTTGGAATTCCTGTGTCCACAAAGATGGTTCAGCATGAGGCAAGAAGAATCGCTGATGAAAAAGAAGTTACTGATTTCAAAGGAGGACACAATTGGTACTTCAGGTTCATGAAACGGAATGGACTAAGCATGCATACACGCAGCAGACTTGCCCAAAAGATGCCTGAAAGCTATGAGCAGAAGGTCCTTGAATTTCATCGTTTTGTCATTCAATGTCAGAAGACACATCAGTTTGAGTTGGGACAGATTGCAAATATGGACGAAGTCCCCCTTCAATTTGATGTCCCAAGTAACAGAACTGTTGATAAGAAGGGGGGTGAAAACTGTAACTGTGAAGACAAGTGGACATGAAAAGAGCCATTATACAGTTGTTAATTATACAGTGCCGACGGAACCAAGCCGCCTTCTATGCTGATTTTCAAACGCAAAACAATGCCAAAAGAAGACATTCCTCAACGTTCATGACAAGGGTTGGATGGATCAGGATGGGATGAAGATCTGGTTTGAGCAAGTTTGGAGCAGGAGACCAGGTGGGCTCTTATGCAAACCTGCCTTATTGGCTTTCTTGATCAGTTCAGGGCACACATAACAAAAAACACAAATAAGATTGCTACAGAGCAAAAAACAAAACTTGCTGTCATACCTGGAGGCTTGACATCCCAGCTCCAACCACTTGATGTCAGCATTAACAAACCCTTCAAAGCTGCCATTAGAGACGAATGGAACCAATGGATGAAGTTTGGCATTTCAAATGCCATAGATGGAACTGAGGACGAGGCAATATGTGAAGACAGTGATTCGTCATCAGACACAGATGAGGACAAGCTAATGGATGGTAGTTTTGACAGTGATGAGGAGTTGTATGAATTTTCTGATGAATAAAACTTGAGTTCAATAACTTTATGTAATATATATATATATATATTTTTTTTTTCAAATTTCGGGCCCCAAAATTAAGGTGGTGCTTATACATTGGAGTGTCTTATTACATGGGGAAATACGGTAATTTTGATATCATATACCTGAATTTCAGGTATATGATATCAAAAGTAATAGGTATATGATAGCAAATAGTAACAACTATGGATAAAGGTGATTTTGTGGCAGAAGTGAGAGAGTGGTTAAGAATGGAAACTGCTCTTAGTGGACTAATGTTATTAGTGGAGTACCTCAGGGTTTGGTGCTGGGCTGATGTTTTCTGTACTAATTAATGATATTGATGTAGAGTATATCTGCTTAATATATAAGTTTGCACATGATTTAAAGGTTGGCACAGTGATTAATGACAGTAATGAAGGTATGCTGCTGCTGTAGAATATCTCGAAAATTTATGCAGATTGGCAGACGAATGGCAATTAAATTTTAACATTGACAAATGTGAGTTACTGCCTATGTATAACAGTAATCCCAATGTAACCTACGAATCGTGGTGCTACCCTCGGTATAGTAAAAATGAAAAAAGACCGGAGGCTGATTGGGTTTTGTCAGTGATATACGGGAATTTTTCAGTAGGGATAATATATGCCATTGTATAAAATAGTGTTCAAGCAACATCTTCATTACTGCATGCAGGTCTGGAAGCCTCATTTTAGGAAGAATGTAGAGCTTGTGTAACAGGTACAGAGAGGGGCAGTTGGGTTGGTGAGGGGGAAAAACTGATGCTCCTAGAAAGGCCTTAGGTCCACAAATTGCAGCATCTGGAGACTAGGCACCCTCAAGGTGATCCGATTGAGATGATTAATGCTTTAAATGGATCGAGGATTCTTCCTCTTGCTAAGACTATGAACATGATGGGGCATAAATTCAAATTGAGGAAGGATGGTTGTAGAATAGACGTGTGGAAGTTGGCTTTTAGTCAGCTGCTACTGAACAAACTTCCATCTTTTGTTTTGGAAAGTGAATAGGTTGAGTAAATTTAAGGAAGAAGTAGAAAAACTGTTGGATGGGATGAATAGGTGAAATAATGGGGTTTTTTTAATAATGTATGAGCTTGCCTCCTTTCCACTACTTATACTCATATTTCCATTTGGAAATTTGCTGATTTCTAGCGAATTCATAAAAAAAGTTCATAAAAAAACTGTGCTGTCCGATTTTTTCCTTTTCCAATTACCTGTACTTTTTCTGAAACAGTGGAAAGAAAACACCGTCCATTGCTAAATCCTAAACTATAATAGAATCTACCATATGACCAACATTGCCAATATGGATTTTTTTGTGTTGATCTTCGAGTGACATTGATTTGTTATTTGGTTTTTTTTAGGAGCATTAGCAACTTATTTTTTTTTTATTTATTTTTTTTTTTATGTGAATACCAAACACGAGAGGTATTAGAACCTATAGTACTTAATACCATGCTTGGGTTGGAGGTTGAGAAGACAAAAGAAGATATTTGTTGACATTGGACTTGAACTTCTGTAGATTGTAATTTTCAGGAAATACGTATGAAGGAAGGTTGTTCCAGAAAACGGCAGTTGAATGAATAAATAAGGAAGATGAAAAGTTGGTTCTGTGGGTTTGAAGTTGGACAGTAAATGGATGTTGGCTGGTGGCGGCATGTGTTCGGACTGTTTTGAAAGAGAGAGAGCAGGAATTATAGAAGCCAATTCAGAAGAATTGGAAGTATCTGTAGAAGAGGCAACTAAGGCCATATTGCTACGGGGATATGCGGTGGTCATTCCCTGACTTTTCTGCATCCTCCAGAAAGGTCAGGGAATTGGGTGGTGGCCACGGGCTCGAGTGTCATCTCTTGACTTTTGTTTTTCATCTCTGGACAAATTTGAATGAAACATTTGGTAAGGTAAGACTTGTAGTTTCTCTTGGCATTTGTAATGCTTTTGATTGTGTTTGGCAGAGTGATCTTCTAAACTAGATACCTTACAATCGCCTGCAGTGCCATTCAGTGAAGGCAATTGTAGATGGCTCACTGTCTTCTAACTTCTCAACTAATGCTCTTGCTCCTCAAAATTCAGTTATTTCTCCGACTCTTCCTTTTTTATATGGAAGATGTATTTCTACTGACTGGAAATCCTATCCATAGTTTTGCTAATGATGCACATTACATTCCACCTTCCAGTTTCAGATATCTTGCCTTCACAGACAGCTTCAACTTTTTGAGTATCTACCATAAATTACTTTAATATCAGTTTGCCATTAATTTAAGTGCCAATGAAGAAGACTTAGTAACTTGTCTTTTTAAATCTCAGGCCTAGTGTATTATTTGTGCAAAAAAGATAGGTCGAATAGGACTAGAGTATGTCTGCCTGTGGAAAAAAGTAGATCAGATATCATCTTTTAAGGGCATGAAAGGTGATATTGTTGTACAAGTTGGCGGCACTAATGATATTATAAGTTGGAAATCTGAGAACTTTCTTAATAAGTACAGGGAAACGTTGGGAAAAAGTCAGTAGTTTGGATTGCATTTGAAAGTGTTCACAGTTCTGCCCAGACATGTTAGGAGCGGGTATGTGTTGAGTGCCTTGTCAGTCAATTTGTCCCTGGAGAGAATGTGCAAGCTCATGAGTGGAATTTTTCTAAGCATGATCTGTGCTTCTTAACAGGAGAGACTGCTTCTACAGGGATGGGATGCATTTAAATAGAAGGGGTGCAAGAATATTTGCTGGTGTTTTCGAGGCAGTGATAAGTGATTTGGAAAACTGCTAGTTTGTGGGGGAGGGCAGCCTAATAGATTAACAATAGCTGCAGGCAGAGGCGAAAGTGATTCTTGCACCACTTATTTTGGAACAAGAAGTGGCCTGAAAATCAAGGTGTCGGGGATTTTATGCTCTGCTGTGGGTCATCATGGAACAGTGAATACATGGGCTGTATAAGGGTAACACTGGGTAAGAACACACGCATGTATACTTGCATGTACACTAATGCCAAGAGCATTTAAAAGAAACTTGATGAATATGAAGTACTGATTAATTCATCCAATGCAGATGTAGGTATAGCAGAGACATAGTGTCATACAGACATAAGTTTTGCTGAATTTGAATACATGTACAATGTATACATGGGCGACAGACAGAACAGGAGAGGTGGAAGGTTAATGCTCTTAAGAAGCATATTACATGTAAGGCAGTGCATCAAGCCAACTTGGGTGTCCAGTACAATTGAGTCAGTTTGTGTGATATAAGTATTGGAAGAAGCAAAATTGAGAGTAGGAGTACATTGTAGGACTAATGATTGTCATGAGTATACCAAAAAACTCTACAAGAAATAATGTGGGGGATTAAATCAGGTTGTCTTATTATGGGGACAATTTTAACTTTCCAGATGTTGTGACTGAAATTGAGTTGGTCTCACACACACACTAGGAAGACTTTTTTAGATTTCTTGGATGACTATTTTCTACTGCATTGTGTTAGAGAGGTAACAACAGGAATGATCGTGATCTGGTTATCATCAGTGATTCTTCATGCATTAAGAATCTGAGGTTAAAAGAACTATTAGGTAGAAGTGATCACAGTTTATTGATGCAGGATTTACTTTCAGGTATAACTACCATCAAGAGTAAAGGGAAGTGTTTTTTTGCTTTTGTAAAGGTGACTACAGTTGTCTTAGACAGCTTTTAAGTTCTATACAATGGGACAAATTGATGATGTTACCATCAACAAATTCTAAGTGGTAATCATTCAAGGAAATAACCATAAAAGCTACTAGGCTTTTCATAGCAATGAAGAAATACTGTTGAAGGCTTAGACCAATTGGATGTGAGATTGATTATTGAGACAAGTGGCAGAGAAGAAAAGTCCATGGGATGTGTGTAATTTATGAGGTAATTCAGAAACTTATGGTAGATATGAATTAGTTTGTATTCAAGTTGCCAAAGAAGGTTAGGCAAGCTAAGGCAGATTATTAGAAGTCTCTGGCAAAGAATGCACAGAAAACCTGCAAAGGCTTCTATACTTACATTAACAGTAGAGAGAGGGATTGAACTACCTTGGGCCACTTTATGTCAGTGGGTTAACTGTTGATGATGCTGCTGCTCACATTGCTGACTAACCGAATAGGTATTTTGCATCAATATTCACAAATGAGGAATTCTTTGGTGCGGGGGAGAAGCCAAAAGTTTATCAAACTCCAATGAGGAGTTAAATGAATGTGATAACTGAAAGGAAAGTGGAAAAGAATTGTTGAAGCTCAACATAAAAGAGGCACTACAATCATTAATAGAGACAGCAAAGGAGGTAGGCAAACCTTTAGCCCTGATTATGAGAGCATCAGAGCATACATGGATTCAGGGTCCCTATGGCCTGGGGATGTGAAAATGTGTCCCCAATTCATAAAGGGTGATCAAAAGGTGAAATAACTGATTACAGACCTGTTAGTTTAACAAATATTCCAGGGAAAATAATGGAATCACTGGTTAAAGAAGTAAAGGATGACCTTCTGGACAGGAATGCAATTATACTGCAGTTACGTCATTGATATTTTAAAGGGAGATGTCTTGTCTAACAAATATGATTGGTTACTGCAATGCAGTAATGCAGTGACCATGGAACTGAATGCAAAAAATAATTTTGATATCATATACTTGGATTTGAGGAAGGCTTTTGATATTGTTGCACATAAGACTGCTGTATAAACTGTGGCAATGTGGAATGAATGGCAAGTTACTGCAATAGACATATGGATGGCTATGTGAAGAAGACAGATTGGTTGGCAATGGGCACTGCTCTTCATGCACAAATGTTATTAGTGGAGTCCCTTCAGGGTTCAGTGCTGGGTGCATTATTTTATTAATGATATTGATGAAGGTATATCAGGCTTAATGTCAAATTTTTCAGATAATAGAAATGTTGGCAGGGTTATTAACAACAGTAATCTGGGTGAGCTACTGCAACAAGAACTAGGAAAATTTGGTCAATCAGATGAAAAATGACAGTAATATTGAAAAGTGCAAGGTACTGCATATGGGTAACAGTAATCCCAGAAAAACATATCAACTGTATGGTACTAAAATCAAGGAAGTGAAAAATTGAAGAGATCTGGGGGGGAGAGGTAATTGTGCCTTGAGATATGAAATTCTCTGACAGGGCAGACATGCAGCCAGAATAGCTTGTGGGGTTTTGTCAATGATATTCAGAAACTTTCCTAGCAGGGGTGAGGAGTTGATTATCTCTTTGTACAAGACCAGTTGTTAGACTGCATCTTGAGTATTGTATACAGGTTTGGTGGTCTCACTTTTGGAAGGATGTAGAGCTGCTGGAATGGTGCAGAAGTCAGCTAGATTGGTGAAAGGAAAAGTAGGGTGCTCTTATGTAGAAAGGCTTCCCTTCTGGAGACTTAGGCACCTGCAGTGTGATCTGATTGAGGTATCTAAGGCCTTGAATGGATTGAGTAAGCTGAATGTAAATGGAATTCTTACTCTTGCTGAGACTAGACAAATGAGGGGGGGGCATGAAGTTATATTGGAGGAAGGATGGTACACGAGTGACGTGCAGAAGTTTGCCTTCAGTCTGCAGTGGTTGATTGTTGGAACAGGCTTCCTTCTCTTGTTGTGGAAGTTGGTTTAAATAAATTCAAGGAAGATCTAGACAAATTCTTGAAAGGCATGGATGGGCAAAGAGTGTAGTGCGCTTTTTTTTTTTTTTTAAGTTTTGCTGATGCTATTTAACCTAGCTTTCCTGAATTATTTGCCATTACTACTACTACTTACAAAAGAAAGTCTTCTGCTGTCATCCTCATGTTTAGTGAGTCTCTCTCTCTCTCTCTCTCTCTCTCTCTCTCTCTCTCTCTCTCTCTCTCTCTCTCTCTGTGTGTGTGTGTGTGGCTTTTTTCAAAAAGGACAGTCTGGTTAATAAATAGACTGTCGCTTATGAAGTGTAGCACTGTCTGATTCCAATCTGAAGAAGTCCCACAATCAATCTTTTTATCCATTCACTCTTTAAACTGCAAATTCACAGAACATCTTTTTTTCTTCTTCATTTAGAACTTTTGTTCTTTTGCAACACGTTCATTCACATGTATTTATAAAAATTTTGCAGAAATTGAAATCTGATTTTGAATAGTATCTTCTGTTTTCTCAACTTTCTACCCATGTGAATTACTGAAATAGTAATTCTAATACCTTTTTTGTTTTGGTTTTAATAAAAATTTAAAACAAGAAATAAAAATAAAATAAGTTTATTTTTTAGTGTTTCAATAAATTTTAAAGAATTGTAAGACAAATGATTAAGTTGCAGTTGGCTTTTATTAAAACAAAATCCTGACATTTATTTTGGCAGTCCCTGTAGAATTTGAATATATTATCATTCATACATTACACTTAGAAATATATTTTTTCTACTATAGCTCTGTAGTTTTCTTTATGTATTAGCTCAACTGAAATAACACATTTATTCTTTTTTAGGCCAGAGCACAACCCCTTTTATAGTAATATTGATTCCATGCCAGATATACGACCACGCAGAAAATCTATACCACTTGTTAGTGAGTTGGTAAGTAAATTTATTATAAATATATTATCGCTGTATTTATATATTCATCCTATATATAAAAATTCATGTGAACTTCAGTATTTTTTTCATTCATGTTCAAAAATTACAATTTCAAAAAATTGAGAATTTTAAAACTGGAAAACTATCCATGTTCCCTGGGGTGTCTTCTTGAGTTATTTATTATTTTTTTTTAAATTTGAAATAGTTTTTCATAAACGTAACTTTTAAATGTAATTTAGCCCTACAATGTGTTGTGTTGAAGAAACAACCAGGTATTGAACATATTTGAATACCAGAAATACAAAAGCCAATTTTCAAGGGAATTTTTGGGGGCAATTCCTGGTCATTCATAACTATTCTGCAATGCATTCATACTACAATTCTGTCCCTTTTCATTATCAAATTGACTAAGAAATTGACTGTTACCACCGTAAATAGTCAGTTTCACGAATTATGTTGATGAAAGGTATAATGGAATGAGAGAGAAGCGAAAGCTAATTAATGACCTGCAGCTGCCTATAGAATTTCTCTCCAGTATAGTTGACTCCATTTTAATATTCTATCAGTAATAATCTTAGTATTGTTGGTTATTCTTTTAAAGGAAATGTTTGGTTTCTTTTTTAACATCACAGTAACTATATTTGAGAGCCTTGTCTGTTATTTGAGTTGGGGAAAATCTTGTATTAGGCCATAACACTTGCTTGAAATTTGCAGTGCTGAGTATGTTGCATATTCTGTAATCTAGAAAAACTCCCATAAATACTTTGATAGGTTGTGTCCTGGTTGTTAATTGTACAATGGCACAGTCTTAATTGTGTTTGCATTAATGTCAAGTGTCTTGCCAATAAAATAAGTGAATTCAGCCATATTGTTAGGACAACTAATGGTGATATAGTTGGTCTAATGGAACCCTGGTACCACTCCAGAATAGGAGATGATGAGTTTCATTATGGCTTGTACAGTGTATTTAGGAAGGATATGGAAAGGGTAATGGGATCATGCTTCTTATCAAAAGCATCCTGAGCACAATACTTTTTCAGAAGTTATACATACTAGTATCGAATGAGGCCAAGTTAGTTGGATACAAAGATATAATGAGATTGGAAGTAATCTACAGACTGAAGATAAAGATGAGAGCCTTTACAGTCAAATGGAATGGTCAAGAAAGTGTCAGTGTCTTATCATGGATGATTCCAGTGTGTCCTTATTTTATTGGAGCAAGTGGGAAGTTAATTCGTCATGAGGAATTAAATAAACTGGATGATTTTAATTTGTATCAGTTAGGGACAGTGATATACCTTTTTAATCTATAGTCATAGAAACTTTTGAAAACATGGTATCATTAAGAAAATATAGCAACAGAGGAAGATACAGAGATGGATGAATAGCCAAGTGACCAGTCTAATAGAAGAGAAAAAATGCACTGGACATTACAGTGCTATGAAAAGTACTGAAGCCCATTTCATTTACAAGTTTATCTGTAGTAGTCCACAGAAAGGGCTAGATTGGCAGAAGGCAGATTATCAGAAATCTCTGGTTAAGGGAGCAAAGAATTGTGACAAGGAGCTTTTCACGTATGTGAATACTAAGAAGAGAAGAACAAATTAAATCAGGACACTGTGTGATGGGCATGGGAAAGTTTTAACTAACACAGCTAATATTGTTGATGAATTAAACAGGTATTGTGCATTGTTAATTATATAAGAAAGGCATTTCATAGTCAGGAGAAACTGCAAGTTAAGTTGAGAAGAATGAAATTAGCAATATCGGAATTTCTGAAGATTATTAATTAGATAAACTTGTGAGCCTAAAGCCGAATAAGGCTCCTGGAGTTGATATCATGTATCCAGTTGTTTTGAGTGAGGTAGCAAGATAGTACAGTGAACCCAGAAGGTTAATTATATGTGCTTCTCTAGACTCAGGAACAATTCCCTTGGATTGGAGAAAGGCCAATGTGTCACCCATATATAAAGGCATTTCTAAGAGTAGAGTAGTTAACTATCTGCTGGCCAGTTTGAATACAATAATATGGAATATGATGGAAGCAGTGATCAAGAGTGCAGTACAGGATCGTTTGGATTGATATGGAATTCTGAAGGAAATATAGCATTGTTTTATAAGGGGTAAATCATGTTTGATCATCTTGGTAAGAGCTCTTTTGATAGACACTTTTGAACTCGACGAGTTAAACATTGTTTACTCGGATTTTAGCAAAGTTATTTGACTCAACACTGCATGGGGGAGGCTACTCTCTAAGCTAGAACATGTTGTAATCACAGGAAAATTATTTAAATGGATGGCAGCAGGTAGGAAGTAGGGATTGTGATTGATGTTAATTTTTCATTTTGGGCCAACATAAGAAGCAGTTCTCCAAGGATTGTTACTGTGGCCATTTTTGGTTGATTTTCTTAAATGACATTGGTGAAGGGATAGGTCATGATTTCGAAATTTGCAGATGATTTCAAAACCAGTTGAGTAGTTAATAATCATGCTAAGCAGTGCTTGTTCAGGACTGCTTAGATTTTAGGGATGGTCAGAAATATTGCAGCTAAGTTGTAATGTGACAAAATGCAAAATGTTACACTTGTGGAATAGCAACCAAAACAATGTGTACATTTAATGGAGTTGAATTAAAAACAATAGAGGAAGAAATAGAAATACCGGAAGGAAGAAACCTGAAACCTCTGTTATGGATACCACTGAGATTAATAGCCTTGATGTAACTATTCTGGTAATCCATGCAAAACATGACATGGATATATGTCAAGCAGAATTCCTCTAAAAAGCAAATTCAGCTTCTGTATTTAAAACCAGTGAATAAAACTGTTCGGTGGAATTGTCAAGGCTTTCACAGTAACATCAGTGATACTATGAGCTAATCCACTGCTATAGTCCTATTGGCATCTGCTTAAAAGAAACGAATTTGCACTTCAATTAAAAATTATACAATCTTTAGGCAAGATAGATCTAATAATAGCACTCATGGAAGGGACTCGAACTCAAGAGCTATACTCTTGAGTTCGAGTCCCTTCCAAACATATTCTTCTGCAAACCTCCCTAGAAAACCAGTTACTACGTGTAATTGTCACTCTTACTTTCATTTTTTTCTCTATTTTCTTCCATTCAGTCATCCATGTAAAATTCAGCAACCTTAAAGACCGTCTATGCTGCGATTACCGTCTTAGTTTTGTTTATTAGGCAACTTCCGTGCATATTATTAGGTTCTCCCACTCCAGATGGACAGCTCATGGAAATGCTGTTGGACAGACAACATTACTGAATACTGGTTTCCTACTTATATTCATCTCCCTACATGGTTTCCCTTTGCAATAGACCTCTACCTTTGCTCTCTGATTCGTTTTCCAACATACAGGGCAATTCTTAACGATCCTCTTGACAGTGACCATTTTCTGCTAAAATGTACTGTTTAAACATCCTCATTACTAACAGAAAATCCAATAAAATGGAATTTTTCAAGTGCTTATTGAATAATATATAGCACTTCTGTTTATTTTGATTACCATGTTATTCAGTACTGTGGTATTGCACTTCATGGTGTTAAGTCAAAATTCAGTTGCTAACAGCAGAACTGCTGCTACTCCATAATATCAGATAACTAAGACCATTATATAAATTTTTGGTGGAATTATGACTGTAGCAATTCTAAAAAAGAGAAAAAAAGCAATGGACCTGATCCTTAACCATCCAACCACTTCTAACCTTATAAGCTTTAAGTGACTTAGAGCCCAAAAAAAGTCCTAGAAAAAATCAACAAAGACTTTTTGATTAAATTTTCTTCCTTGGTCTCTAAAATCTTTATCAGAATAATCTGGAGAAAAATAAAACATTTGAGCTGTAACTGAGAAATCCAAATGTGAATTCTACTTTATAATCAACCATTTGCAATTTTTGAATTTCAGCAGTTGCTTTCCACATCAAGAACAGTGTTGCTTGTCCTGACAGAGTCTGTTATGTAGTACCTTGACATAAATGTGATTATTATTACTGTTGATCTTTTCTTTAAATAACCAACCATTATAGACTATCCAGCCAGGAGTCTACTGGTGTTCATTCCTATAACAAGCACAACATTCATCCTGCACTTGAGTTTCACATAGTCAGTCAGCCTTTTCCCAATTATGGAAGCATTCATCTTCTGGCTTTAATTTTTAATAAGAAATTAAACTTCCTAGAACATATCAAACACCTGGACTGCCTGTCAGAAAAAAAATAAAAAAGGAACTCAGACAATTTCATCCACAGTGTGGGGTGCAGAGCTCATTAACACCTTGCTTCACTTGTATAGATCCCTAATCAGATCTCATATGGACCATGGATGTATGTGCTTATTATTCTTCTAGGGAGAGTTTATTGTTATTCCTTGCCCTTATTCAATGTTTTGCCCTCGGGGTATCTCTAAGTGCTCTCAGAACATCTCCAGTACACGGTCTATATGTTGCAGCCTTTGAAGCCTCCCTCTGAGTATCAGGAGAACGATGATACTACTTAACTATGTAACCAAGATTCAAAGTCTCCTGATTGAACCTATTGAATCTCAGTGTATGATCTACTACAGAAAGAAACTACAGGCTACTCCACTGACTAATATCAGGTTACAGGAACTATCAGAAACCTGGAATATATACGTCAATCACGTTTTCAAAGATCCTGTAAACGAAGAACCTCTAAGGTCTGTTACTTCCAGCAGTGGGGAAAACATTCTCTAACGAGCAGTAATATCCAACAACTACACACTGCTCATACACAACATTATTCTAACTTTGGTAAAGTTTTATACTGATGGATTGAAGTCTGAGAGTGACATGGGTGCAGCAAGGGTACTTCCTGAGATCACCATTTCTGTATTACTTCCAATAGAATATGGTAGTTACATTGCATGATTTATATGCTATAAAGCATGCTTTAGAAAATATTTTCCTTCTTTCATTTCAAAAGAGTATAATGTACATAGACTCACAAAGTGCTCTGTTAGCTCTGCAGAACATCTCCTCACCAATACATTGTTTAATAAAGCTCATCAGATCAGTGCTGATCTTTATTATTAATGGATATATTGACTGGGCGATGTTTTGTGGTGATGAGCATCAACAAATAGTTGTCTTCTGTTGAGTCCCGAGTCATAATGGAATTCCAAAGAATGAAAGTGCATATCACACCACCAAACATCCATGTACACAGCTCAAATGAAGTCTCTAGCACTACTTACAGATTATATATGCAGTATATGGAGACTATGTAAATGCAAACATATTAAACTCTTTCCATTTAAACCTGTACCACAGTTATGGACATCCAGCTTCCATATAAACAGACAAGAAGAAATAATCCTAGCGAAAACTTGAATCAAATAGGTCAGATTCATGTAATCCACTGTCTTCTTCTGTCAGGAAATGATTCTACACAGTGTATACACTGCTACACATCTCTCAAAGTAAAGCATACTCTTCTGGTATGTACATTCCCGACTTTCTCATTCCTCTCTCTCTTAAACTTAAAAGAACCTTTTTGCCACTTGGCCATATCATAGCTGATAAATCGCTCAGAATTTTTTATCTTTCCTCAAACAAACCCAACTATATGATTGATTCTAACTGCCCCAACAGCAGCCAACACTTGTAAATTTTACAATGTAATTGCACCTAGAAAGTATTTGAATCAACTACATTGGTAGGTGCAGTGTGTCCTGAATAGCCACTAAACCAGAAACTCAGCAACAACAATTACACCAGTTAATGAAAATATTTTTCTGTCATTCAAAAGTAGTTATTGATAATCCATTATCATTCCAACAAATATAGTAGGATACATTTTCAGTAATTTTGATTAAATGTGCAGCATTTTTAGAAATTTGGCAAGTTTTTGAAAATTTTAATTATGAAAGAAGATGCACAGTCACTCAACCCATTGAAAACTTTAAAGGAAGTCCCAGAATCACATTCATAAATTGTATTCTCACAATGATTGCAATAGGATAAATAAGAGTCTATTGTTAACCTGTCTTATCGGCCACTAACAGTGGCGGCCATGATTACTAAGAACTGCAGCGAGTGATCAAGGCAGCTCTGTACAATCAAAACCATTTTCCCCAAACTGCCACCCTTGTTTAGTTTTAAGTTTTCCTTCCATTTATCCTAAATAACATAGACTTAATCTTTTGACCTGTAAGTTAGTTTCAGAAAGGGAAACTACTGTTTTTTTTTTTTTTTTTTTTAACGTTATTACTAGCAGACTAATTTGGTACCACTTGGTCACTCTAGTGGCACTGCTCCCGCTGCTGTTTCTTCTACCATTTCTTCTTCCTTTGGGTTGGTCTCTGTTCTCACCTGAATAGTGACCAACCCATTCATGACACTTCTCAGAACAAGAAAATCAGAAAGGATACTATGATGAATTATCCTTTCTAAATCTTTCGGCAACTTGTCCCCAATCCTCATTCAAAAACATTTAGAAAATGCTGCTGGAGCTCCCAAAATGGTAAAAGGATTACAATTGGGAGATTTACTTGTTTAAACTCCAAGATCATCCCATTCAGGATCTTTACTAAAGCTGCCCATTTTGTATTTGCTTAGGACTGATGACCCTCCTGTGTGTGTGCTAGTCATATGGCACGGTTTTATCTATTAGACACATTTCAACTGACTGCCTAGATTTTAGCAATACTCGTTTTACTGCCTTTAACCATCTGACTGAGCCTTATACACTCAATCAGATTTTATCTAACAATGACATTCAAGGTGTCAGCTGTTTTTACTTCTTTACAACTTATTAATTATATTATATATATAAAATAAAGCATATATTTTTAGAATATATATCGCCTTTTATACATAGATGCATTCTTAACTTTTTGACCAGATAACTTTTTCAAAGTTACCAAATTCTATTTTTACCTTGCCTTGGCACATAATAGCTGTTGTTTCTAATGTGCCAGAAAAATCTTATACCAAATCAAACCAAACCAAGCCCTGTCACCATTGTGATATTATTAGCTTGATCAACAAAAATTAGTTGTCCACGTTAATATTATTCTATTTTCCATTCCACCTAGTGTATCACTACTACTGAAATTATGTCCAAACCTGCTAAACCCAAGATTCAGAAATCTTGTTATAAGAAACTGCATACATTTTATATATGGAAACAAATGATATGATTATCTAGGATGAACCACTTCTACAGTTTAATGGACATCCCAACTTTCCTAAAAATGAAAACTAAAACAGAGCATCATCAGTAAACTGCTTCTAAAACACAAATACAAAACATCTTTTAAAGCTAAATAATGCAGCAAATCTAGCAATGGAAATGTAGAGTTACATGTTGCAATAAAGATGATGTACGCAATGTAATTATGTGTCATGAACCGTAAGCAATTGTTTCTTACAAGAAACAAATTGATATCACTGCAGGTTTCTCCTTATTTAACAACTAGTTTTAGGTGGGATAGAAATACTGCTTCCTTTCTCATGGAGGTGTGGCCATTCTGATAGGTCAGGGGTGGCCAACAAGTCGATAGGGGCTTTAATTTCAGTTGTTCATGACAAATTTTAAATATTTCCTTTATCTGTTGAACCATGTGACATGCTGGCGCAAGTTGTATAGTGAAAATTTACGCAGTTACATTGTGGAGAGCACAGTGTATGTGTCGAATTCTTATTTAGCTTACTTAATATTAATAACCGGACAATACTTATACGTTAATTTAGTACCCTTTGATTTAAAATAAATACTAAAAAAAAAGAGTAATGTATCATTTTGATCAAGAGTGGGAACTAGAATACTTTTTTGTAATTATGAAAGAAAAATGTTGTTTGATTTGCAATGCTTCCGTGGCTTGGCCCAAAAAAGGAAATTTAGAAAGGCACTTCAATGCACTTCATGGTAAATACCAATTGGATTTTCTGCCTAATAGTGACCTTAGAAAAAATAAATTAAAAGAACTTAAATCCATATTATTTGTAGAACAAAATTTCTTCATGACACCTAATTTACAATCTAAAGCACTAACTGTAGTATCATTTAAAGTGAGTCATCTTGCAAAAAAATGCAAACCATTTTCTGATGGTTAAATCATCAAAAATGCATTTTTAGAAATAGCAGATTCTCTTTTTGAAAGTAGTAAGAAAAAAATGAAATTAGAAGTTCTCTTCAAGATCTGCAGTTATCTCTAATACTGTGATGCGATGCATCGAAAAATTTAGTAAAATGTGAGCGAATAATTGCATGCTCATATTGCTAATTGGGTGTCCTTTTCTTTACAGTGTCAGTGATACAGCTCAATTGCTCATTTTTATTCATATGGTTTTCGATGATTCTGCCACTAGAGAAGAACTGCTGGTATGGTTTCATTAAAAGAAAGAACTAGAGTTCTTGATCTATTTAACACAATCAAAAATTTCATTGAAAAAAATTAAATTACCACTATTTAAGGTCGTATCAATAACAACGGATGGAGCTAAAGCAATGATGGAGTATCTTAACAGATTCATCACATTGACCCAAAAGGATGATGAATTCTCAGATTTTTTGAGTTACCACTGTATCATCCACCAACAAGTGTTAGCCAGCAAAAGATTAAATACTAAAAGTGTTATGGACATAGCTTTCAAAATCGTGAATCCCATCAGAGGACAATCTCTTCAAAGGTTTCTTTTCAAAATGCAACATGATGAAAATGAACCAGATCCGATATTACACACAGATGTGAGGTGGCTGAGTCAGAGTAAGTTTCTACAGAGATTTTGAAATTCGCTGAGTGTAATTAAAAAAATTTGTTGATCAAAGGGAAGATGATTATCAGCAGGTACAAGATACGGAGTATACAGATTTTACCAGTAAATTAAGTGATCTGAATTTGGAATTACGAGGAAAAAATAAAAATCTGGGTGACATGATTAGTAGTATTTCTGCATATAAATATCAATTTTTGGCAATGGCTAATGTTCTCAAAGAAAAAAAAAAATTTATTGATCATTTGCAAAAATATCCTGTTTTTGAATTTAATAGACAGAAATATGTTTCTGAAATTGGAAAAGTTGTGGATGATTTTAAAACCAGATTCAGTGATTTTAAAACAATTGAAGACATTGTTCAGTATATTTCTTATCCATTTAATGTTGGCTTAGATATGAAACAAATTGAAGAAAAAATTGCTGCGATTTTTCACATGGAGAAGAAAATATTACTTGAAAATGAAACTATTACATTGCAAAACAACATCTTCCTAAAAGCCAGATCATCAGAAAAAGACTTGGAAATATGTTTGCCAAGAAAAGTACCCGAATGTGAAAAAATGCAGCAAACTTGCTGTTTTGGTTCACATATCTACATGAATTGGCCTTTTCGTGTTTGAAACAAACCAAGATGAAGAATCACTATACTCTTACAGACTTGCATACAAAAGATTCTTTTTTGGTTGGCCTTGTCCCTCAGTATATCCCTGATTTTGAAAGCTTGGCAGATGACATGAAGACACAAACTTCACATAAATTAAAAATTTAAATACGTATGAATTTAAAATAAGAATTCTGAATTGTATTTAATTTTAAAATTTATAAACAACATTTTTTCACTATGTATTCTTAACATTTTTAACCATGTGGAATGAAATACTTGAGATGGTAGATCACGGCACATTCTGAAGAAGAAAAGTTGATTGCATCACAAATTAAGTTGGCCACCCCTATCACAGAGGTGGCCAACTTAGACATATCCACTTGCAGACATTACTCAAAGCCATTGCTGTAAGAAATGCATCTCCTATGTCTGATTCTGAATTTTTTTATAGAACAAAAATTGAGGCATGCTATCACAGTGCCTTCTCTTTTAGTCTTTTGTTCAGCAGGAAAGAGTTCCTCAGTGATCAGTTCTCAGAGCAACACTTTGCAATAAAAATTAATCATATGACAAAAAAAAACTTCATGAATATAGTCGAACCCTACTCCTGTGTGGATGACATTTCTGTCTCTTGTCATTCTCCGAATATGAACTCTATGGAAAGAGCACCAGTCCTCAAGAAATTTCTTTAATTTCTTAATCTTATGTTTATGGATGATGTAGAATAAATTGAGATAATCAACAAAAAAAAAAAAAAAAAAAATATATATATATATATATATATATATATATATAGTAAATTTTTGCAGGAACCCTGGAATTTGTGCTGCAGTTATTGAATTCTGTGATAATTCTCTAAAATAGCATTCAATGTATGGATCTAATTCTCAATAATAACCTGATCCTATTATTGATCCAATTACTTGAACATGAAATATGTACATAATAACTCTTAAAAGAAAATGAATTTACTCAAAGCTGTATCTGCCATGTCATGGGACATTGATTGTGTGACCTTTAGATTAGGTCCCATTTAGATTATGTTAACACCAGTATGTGACTCTTCTAGGGAAAAGCACCTTAGTATGCCTTAACACTGTTCTGCCCAGTGTCTTCAGAATTGTGCTGGATGTGTTTTTAACTTTCCCAGTTCAGTGTTTAATGTACTGAGACATATATCCACTTCATCTTAAGAGAGCAAGGAGAATACTTGCTCCACTGTGCAGTTAGAATTCTGAGCTGTTCTCTTTAAACTGTTCACCCACATATTTTTGATATTAAATAAACAGTACATTACAGAAATAAATTCAAGGCAAATCAACCTGCTTGTATTAGACTGGAATTAACTCTATCAGTCTCTACTCACTTAAAGCATATTCAGAGAGATTGTCCTCACCTGGAAAGCAATTAGCTGCAATACTCAAGCCCTCAGATATCGAGCCACCTTCTACACTTCAGAGGATAATAGGAGAAGGTGCAAACTCTACAGAAATCTTTATATTCTTAATTGAATGAATTGGTCTTCTGTACCCATTTTTAATTATGAATTTTAGATATATCTGTATTTCATGCCTGACACCAGAAAGCTTAGAAAGCATAATATTGGGTGTAATACTGCCCCAGAAAGCTTAGAAAGCATAATATATGTCCATAGTGGCCATTGTTGTGTCAATAAATGCTCAATGCGACAACAACGCTAACTCTTATCAGATTACAGTGTCAGTAATATGGATGCAAAGATATTTTGATGATAAATTTCCAGAAATTTGAGTAGTTCTTTTTCAGAATTTAACTGCCATAAGATGCCAGTTTTGTATCTCATGATTTCCAGTACATCAAAACTGTGTAAAAAAAAAGTCTTGATTTAAGTCCTGTGTTACTAGGAAAAACTTTATGGGATTTTTTCTCCCATATCAGGTAAGTGTTGCACTACTTTTTTCCTGGAAACTTGGAGGGGAAAACTTGGATTTTGCATCTCACAAAACATAAAATTAACAGCAGAGTATATATATAAATTACAGATACCTTACATACCGTAATGTCCTAACTCTACCCCATGAGGCATCATATTGATGCCTTATGGCCTATACAGTAAACCCCCGCTATTTGCCGTATCTGTATTCGCGGTTTCACGTATTCGCGGTCGCTCATTTTGTATAAAATGGAACCTAAAAAAATGTGAATTTTAAATCGCTGTGAACATTTTCCGCCATAAAAAAACATGGCCGTGGCTAAAATCACCTTTCCTGGTCAAAACAGCGCTCAGTGAGTGGGGTGACAAAATCGCGAGCGTGGATGTTTCTCGCTAATCCTTGTTCAGTATGTGTTATGCACTTGTCATGGAATGTTTCGTCGTTTGCTTTTAATTTTATAAATTGATATGCTTACAAAAGTGAAAAATCTGCCGTTTTGCAGTGTGTTAGTGTAAACAGACTTTTTCGAGTGTGTTAATGGAAAAAAGTGACTTTATTGTGGACAAGTTCTTTTCTAACCCCTACAAAAATATGGCTACGAATAACAAGGGAATTGTGAAAAGATCAAAGAAGGTGATGACATTAGCGAATAAAATCGAGTTTTTAAACAAAATTTCCAATGGTGAAAATGTCTCCTCAGTGGCAAAACATTATAAAATCAATGAGTCAGCGGTACGATCAATCAAGAAATCGGAAGAAAAAATTCGCCGTAGTGTCCGTGAAAACGCGCTAATTGCTTCAAAAATTTGCTCTGTAACTCGTGATGTTAAATTGGGAAAAATGGAAAAAGCTTTAAATCTGTGGATAGAAGACCGAACTCAAAATAAAATTCCATTAAGTTCACTCAACATTCGTGAAAAGGCAAAACTCCTTTATCAACACTTTAGCGAAACTGGTGATAGCACTGGCGGGATAAGTTTTTTTAGCTAGCAAAGGCGCTGGTTTGAAATTTCTAATAAATATTACATTTAAGATTAAATTGTTTCTTATTTTCATTTCGATGCCATATGCTTGCATTTCACTATTGTACTGTCTATGTACATAGTCATATTATCAAGGTACATATAATACATACATACGTAGATAAAATTTTAGAATAGTTTTTCTTATATATTTCATACTTTGGAACGGAACCGCTTTATTACTATGGGAGCCATAACTCAGTATTCTCGTTTTTGGTATTTGCGGCATATCTCAGGAACGTTTCCCGTGAATAGCGGGGGTTTACTGTATTTCATTAATGAGACAACCAACTAACAACCAACGATAAGGATAATGAACAAATATTTTATGATTGTATAGTGCTTCTCTTATTCTAGGCCACAAGAGTGGCATTATTTTGCTTATTGAAAGAAAAGCAAAAGGTGCTTCCTGCTGTAAGCTGTTCGTGTTATTATATTAATTTAGCTGTAGAAAGGGATTCA
This sequence comes from Mastigoproctus giganteus, assembly GCF_048544385.1. Taxonomy (NCBI): domain Eukaryota; kingdom Metazoa; phylum Arthropoda; class Arachnida; order Uropygi; family Thelyphonidae; genus Mastigoproctus; species Mastigoproctus giganteus. The sequence goes on from NC_143578.1 coordinate 110,080,417, forward strand.
ACAAATTTACTGAAATTCTTGTGAGCTTGTATTATTTCTTGAAGAGAAATGTTTAAAGGAAAGAATGGCTGTAGAGATTCAAAGACTTCAGAACAGGACACAAGATTGCTTTTACTTGACTGAATTCTGTCAAAATTGTTTAACCCAGCGTGGATTTTTTTAAAAAATTTTATTGTTATTTTTTTTTAAGGAGTTAGTTATTCAGAAGCTCTCATTGTGTCAATGTCTAATGCACACTAAATTTTTCCAGTTATAGTTTATTAACTGTGTAACTGTTGAGAACTGACCAACAGTGATATTTCAGTTTTGTTGCCCTTTAGTATGCACACAAAGAAACAAAACACAACTTAGTTAATATACATGGTGCATAACATTTCAGGCATGTTAGCAAATAGTAATAATTCATGATTCATTACAAAGTAAGCCAACCCATCAACATGAAAATTTGTTACAAAGATTCCTAAAATATTGAGTGTCTAAATTTTGAAATGAATCTGAGCTCCTGTTCAAAATGTAAAGTAATTTTGTGTAGGCAAAATGAGGAGGGAATGCTTTGAAATCACAAGGAAGCTTATAATCATCCCAGCATATATGTTGGAAATTTGGTAGCATTCCACATTTTTCTTGTTGATTACTGTGAAAACATACTTTTTTATGGCAATTTTTGTGGGCTCTGAAATCATAATTGGACCTGAAATTTTTCCAAGGACGAACCAAACATATGCTGAAAATTTGACTTCAATCCAACTTTTTATTCTAGAGTAATATGCGAAAGATCATTTTTTTTCATTGATGTGAATAGATTTATATTGTGGTGGGGCAGGGGTGGCTATGATTGATGTTAAAGGCTTTCCATGGAACCAATGAAACACCCTGAAAGTGTGATATTGATTGAATTTTTCTTATTATGTAATGTCTAAGCATCTGATAATATACTTCCACTACAAGTTAGGTAACGTATGCAGTGCATTACAATTTAGGTGTATTCTACTTTTTTATTTAAAATTAATTGAATTTTTTTTTTCTCTTTCAGTGATTAACTAAAGTGAAAAGTAAATAATTACTAATATTATAATTTTTATAGAACAAAAAATTCTGTGGTTTTACATTCTCAAAATTTACCTGTTCAGTTTAAACTAAAGGAAAGTAATAAGCATTAATGTTTATTACTTTCCTACTGTAAATTTTATTTTAAGTGTCTTTTCTGTCTCTTCATAAGTGGCATTACATTCCCAAATCTTACATAACATATTAAGACTCTTAAATAAAAATACACAGAAATTGCGTACAGACTGTGTGAAGCTAATAATACTGCATTACATTGCATTTAATCTATGAATATATGTTTTGTTTTTGTAAAAATTGTACAGGAAAAAAAAAAAATAATAATAATTGTTCAGATTTCTATTTGACCAGTTTTAATGAAATTTGGGGTGGCTCGACAAATCTTTCTATATGGACCAAATATAAAATTTAATGAAAATCCATCAGTGGGGTCAAGTTGTTACATGCAGAAGGATACATACAGATAGATGGGCAGACACGGTGAAGACAATAGGCACTTACGCAATAACACACCTAAAAAGTTGTGTAATGTTCTTAGTTTTAAAGGTACAGTCTGACTCCCCTCCTTTCCTATCCCCCCATGTAACAGTTGTTTTTAATTTTCCTCTATACTATACACAATGCAGAAAACTGAAATAAATCTATTTATTTGTGTATTTTTTTATTTGAGTAATTGAGGTTACATTTACTTGTGTGTATTCTTTTTAATTGTATATATTATTGTTTTTTATACTCATGTGGTCTTTTCCTTCTCTTTTGCTTTCCAATTGAAGGTGCTCAAGGTATATGTCTGGATTTCTCTTATCATTTTTAAATGGCTTATTTTTTAAGGATGTGATAAATTATCAGCATTATCTTGTAGTTATGCAATATTTAAAAAATTATATATAAATATATTTTAAACATTGGAATATTTATAAAAATTTCTTTCCATTTAAAATTAGTTGTCGTGCAGATTAATTCTTGCAATTTGTCATGCAGTGCATTTCAGTTAAGAAATACTTATTGAAATGCACTAGTGATAAGCGATGTCTTTCTTAATTTCTTGAACTGATTTTATTTAATAAATATTTAAATTAATTCAGCAGATTAGTTAGTTGTCAGTGTCATTTATTTGCAGTATTATTATAGCAAGTAATATGTGGTGTAAATTTTTACATGACAGGAGCTGTGAACTCACATTGATCCATTTCTCTCTCTCTCTCGCTCTCACTCTCTCACTCTCTCTCTCTCTCACTCTCTCTCTCTCTCACTCTCTCTCTCACTCTCTCTCTCTTTCTCTCTCTCTCTCTCTCTCTCTGAACAACACTGCGCTGGTCAATGGTGTGCTATAACTTCATGCGGTCCAAGACAAAATGGAATTTGGAGGCCAAATCTAAAGAAAAAATTTTCAATTTCATTTTATTGTGACAGAAAAACAAACAAATTATATGACGTAAGAACTAAATATAAAATTTCATCAAAATCGGTAAAACCATTTGGGGGGGGGGGAGTGATTTCAAATTGACTTCAAGTAAAGTTCGTTGACCTTTGCAGGTAGAAAGTTCAGTTTCCGATAAAAATATTATTACACACTTAAAAATATTAATAAAAAACGGCATTTGGTCCTTGACGTTATCACAGACTTTCTCTCATATATCCCAGACAAGCTGTACTTGCTACCTGGGAGTCTAAAACGCTGATGGAACTGATATTCGGGTGACACTCAAGTCAAGTGGACCCAATTTCGGGAAGTGCGGACAGTCTGTGACAGCCAAATCCTCTGCTTGCACCTTCACGATGGTGGAACTGTTAGTAATCCTGGGTATAACCTCCACGCACAAGTACATGGTGGGTGACCACCCAGGTGTGAACCAACGTAAGCAGGGGTCAAGGTGTGGCGCCCACACTACATAGAGGAATGCCGCCCCTCTATGTTACCAGGCAGTACTAGTTGGTAGATGACTCTCATCAACTGGTGCAATACCACCACTTTGCTTATTGGAGGCTTGAAGTGGTGGAACCCATGTTTAGTTTCTAGAGCTAAGTTCCATTCAACCCTTCCCTATCTCTTCCATCATGCAGTATGATTGATGACTTTTGAGGTTATGATGAACATCGTGGCGAGATCCAGTATTCCTTACATTTCAAAGGTACAGCTCTAAAACGGTGTTCGCAGGCCGGCCGCTATTTAGTACACCGGACCGATCCTTTTGGTAACTCTCTAGGAGGCTTCCGGATCAGCTAGTGTATAATCTTGCTACATCTACTCTGCCAGATAGTGACTGGAGGAAGTCAGAGTAGTGTGTATGCGGGAAGCATTGTCGAGGCCACGTTATGTCAAGGATCTGGGAAATTCTTACCATGTGTACGCCATATCCAAAAATTTCATTACTTCATACAGCGTGTCCCACCCACTTTTTCTTACTATTGAAAACACCATGAATTGTCAACCTAATAGAGCAAGCTTATCTGCAAAAAGATCTAAACCTCCCAAGCACTTCGTAATTCATTTCACAAATATACGTGGTCTCAATTCTAATCTCTACGATGTCCATTTCTACTTGCAGTCTGCCAAACCTTTTTCTCAGTTATCAGTTGATTCAACTACTGCTCATCTCAGATGCCCAAATTATTCGCTGTATGATTCCTTTCGCCTCAAAGGTGGTCCTTTCTGATATTCCCTGTCAGAGACTTGACGATTTGGAATCTCCTCTCTTTGATCTTCTCTGGCTTAAAATCTCTCTACCTCATTGTGTCAAATTCATCTGTTGTCTCTACTGTTCTCCCAACTCCACTAATCACTTGGAGCTCTTTGACTTCCTCTCTTTACAACTTGACTTTCTCCAGTCCAACTTTCCTAACAGTGAGGTAATTTTCCTTGGTGATTTTAATGTTCAAAACTCCAGCTGGTTTCCGTTTTCTAGTCACACCAACCCAGCTGGTTGAGATCCTGAGGCTTTTGCAATTACTAATGACCTTGCACAGATTGTTAATTTACCTACAAGAATACCGGACAATCCTAATCATGCAGCCAATACGCTTGATCTTTTTCTCACAAACAACCGTTCTAAGTACATTGTCGAAGTGAGATGTCCTTTAGGCACTTCAGATCACAACTTGGTGATTGTCCTTCTCCAATGGAACCTTTATTTCATGGCTATTCCTAACCATGTGTTGTTTGGCATTACAAGAATGCAAAATGGGATGACCTGCGAGACTTCTTTTCTTCTTTTCCATGGTCGGATTACTGTTTCAAAACTTCTGATGTCAACGTTTGCTCAGATCGTGTCAGTGAAATTATTCTTGCAGGAATAGAATCCTTTATCCCACACTCCACTTTAAAATCTAGTCCTTTATCTAAACCTTTATCTAAACCTTCTACTAAATGTGCTAAGGTTGTTCAAGAGAAGAATGTTGCATATCGTAATTGGCTCGTTTCTAATTCTTCAGTTTCATTATCTGCATACACCAAAGCTCGCAACAATTGTAAAGCAGTTATTAATCAGTCCAAACTAGAGTTTGAACTGGCTAAGAGTAGAAAACTTACTTCTTGCCCTAATGGTAGCAGAGCATTCTGGTCTCTTACCAAAGCCATTGGCTGCAACTTTTGCCCATCTCTGCTCCCACCTCTGTCCAAACCAGATGGTTCTGTTGTCACTTTAGCCAAGGATAAAGCTGACCTGCTAGCACCCCTTTTTTCTTCCAACTCATGTATTAATGATTTTGGTAAAACACCTCCCACCATTCCCAACACGCTCCATTCAATGCTCCCTGTGTCTTCCGTCAAAAGGATGTCAGAAGGATTTTGACGAATCTTGATGACAAGAAAGCTCCAGGTCCCGATGGTATTTCTCCACTTGTTCTCAAAATCTGTGCTCCCAAACTTACTCCTATTCTTTGCCGCCTTTTTTCACTTTCTTATTTAAAAGGTGTTTTTCCTTCTGCTTGGAAATTTGTTCATATCCAGCCAGTTCCCAAAAAGGGTGACAAATCCCTCCCATCCAATTATCATCCCATTGCAATTACTTCTACTGTTTCTAAAGTAATGGAGAAATCAATTAACCGCCAACTCTAAAACTACCTAGAAACCTTCCGTCTGATCAACAATCGCCAGTATGGATTCTGTCAGTATCGATCCACTGGTGATATTCTGGCTTATGTTACCCATTTATGGACTAATTCAATGGAAAGGTTCGGTGAAACACAAGTAGTTGCTCTTGTCATCTCAAAGGCTTTCGATCGTGTTTGGCATAAATGTCTTCTAAACAAGCTTCCATCGTATGGTTTGCCAACTGTTTTTAGTAATTGGTTATCCAGTTTTCTCTCTGATCGTTCACTGAGGGTGATGGTAGATGGCTCTCTGTCTTCTAACTTCTCCACTAATGTTGGTGTCCCCCAAGGTTCAGTTCTTTCCCCCACTCTTTTTCCTCTTGTATATTAATTGCCTTCTTCCATTGACTGGAAATCCTATCCATAGTTTTGCCGATGATAACACATTGCATTCCACTTTCCATTTTGAGAAACCTTGTCCTGCTCAATCACCTTCAACTTCTCGAAAATCTGCTACCAATTCCTTAAATGCTGATCTTCAGGTAATTCTCCAGTGGGATAAAGACAACTTAGTTGATTTCAACCCTTCTAAAACTCAGTCTTGTGTTATATCTCGCAAAAATGGATTCTTCTGCTCCTATGCTTATCTTTGGTGACACTCCAATTTCTAGGCAAAATGATATATCTCTTTTGGGGATTACCCTGACTTCTAATCTCTCTTGGCACAAGCACATTACAAATATTGCTTCCTCTGCATCAAAAAAATTTGGTTTTCTCTTTCGCTCTCGCCTTTACTTTTCTTCCAAACAGCTGCTCACCCTTTATAAATTGCAAATCCACCCTGCCATGGAATATTGTTCCCACATATGAGGCGGTGCCCCCAAAACTTCTCTCAGGCTTCTTGATTCCATTCAGAAGAGGGCAATTAGGTTAATTAATGAATTATTTTTAACAAAGTCTCTCCACTTGCTCTCTCGTAGACGTACTGTTTCCTTCTGCATGCCTCTTCTACAGATACTTTCATGGGCACTGTTCTTCTGAATTGGCTTCTATAATTCCTGCTCTCTCTTTCAAAACCGTCCGAACACATGCCGCCACCAGCCAACATCCATTTACTCTTCAACTCCAAACTCACAGAACCAACTTTTCATCTTCCTCGTTTATTCATTCAACTGCCGTTTTCTGGAACCTTACTTCATACGTATTTCCTGAAAATTACAGTCTACAGTAGTTCAAGTCCAATGTCAACAAATATCTAAGTTTGTGCGATAGTATCCATATTAAAAGATTGTTAACTTATAAGGTTTTTATAAAACTAATCTTGTCTTCAATTCCCAATGTCTACTTACTGCTACCAAGGAAGCACAAAGCGTAGCCGATGTACGTCAATCAACCCCAAACTAAAACCTTCAGTAGTAATAAACTAGCAACAGGAGACAATTGTCAAACTATATTAAAAGTTTTAAGCTAGACTTCTTTATACATGACCAGGTTATTTCGGTTATGAACCGTGTTCACAAGGAGTAAAGTGACAAATTTAACAATATCCACTCTCTTATAATTTAAGGCACCTCCGTAGCCAGGTGGACAGGAGCAGCAGTGTGTAGCACACGCTTCTTGATTAGACCAGGGCTCAAGCCCATGACCACCAAATACGGAGGATGCGGAAAGGTCAGGGAATGACCACCACATATTCCTGGAGCAATATGGCCTTATTTGATAATGCTCCTGAAAACCAAATAACAAACAAACTTATAATTTAAAATTGGTGTACCATGACAAGATTATTTTTGTTAACCAATGTGAATTGTGCTATTCACACATACACGTTGTTGTTGTTATTTTGGTTTTTAGGAGCATTAGCAACTAAGGCCATATTGCTCCGAGTATATGCGGTGGTCATTCCCTGACCTTTCCTCATCCTCCATATTTGGTGATCACATGCATGTAAAGGTCATGAGTCCGAACTGGTGTATGGTCTCTGCACATTTATAGAATTACAGTTTAATTTTATTTCAAGTGTTTCGGCTATTAAGAGTTTTATGTATTCACTCTGTGTATTAAATACTTTAGCCTCGATAAAAAGTAAAACATGGTTCTTCTGGATGGCGTGAAAGGAAAGTTCAGATGTACCTGTCCTTTTTGTCCTCACAAATGCCTGGTGTTGTTGTAAACGCATCAAAAGATAATTTTTAGTAGAACCGATATAAAAAGAGTTCCATTTCCCACAAGCAAAGTTATAGACTATATTGGTTTGCTCCATGTTAGAGACTGAGGTTGGTTTCCTCGCCCCCAATATTGTCTGGTGTTTACTTATTGGTTGTGCAACTATTTTGAATTCTGTATTTTTAAAAATGTTAATAAACTGTTCATACCATTGTTGTATATAAGGAACTTTAATAAAAAATCCAAATCGGGTCTTACTAAGCAGAACCGATTTGGATTTTTGTTTCCCCTGTCTCCGAATGTTCCTAATTATATCTAGTGTATATCCCCTGTTTAAAAATCTTGTTGTAAGCTCCCTGAGTTCGTCATTGAGAGTTTATAAAATCTTGTTCCTATACTTCATTTACCTCTGTTATTATAACACGTTATCACCTTGGTGACTGTTCATTGCCTTTCGTGTGTAAAAAAACAGCTTCGGTCCTTTCAAACAATGTGAATAGCCATTTATACAATTTGGTACAAACATATATTGGCATTACTTTAAAATATGAGACACAGAAATTTCATATTAGGTTTCTTAAGGACTAATTTAATCCCTATATTTGCTCAGAGAGGTTCGCTCAAACAAACAAATGCGAGAGTTTCGCTCAAATAAAATGTAGCAGGCATGCAGACATTTGCTTTTAAAGTATCACAAAAAATAGTTAAGATGACATTAGATGGTAGAATTATTAGTAAGAATAAATATTTTAATCAACTACAAAACCTCTGAAATAAAGTTAAAAGATACCTTCATTCTAATGATTGGAATTACCTAAAGTCAGTTATTGAAATTAGAAAACGGGTATTAGAAAAGGAAATAAATACAAGATACACAAACAAAATACAGCAGCTAATTATGGCTAAGAATAGATTTGTTGTTCGAACAGAGGGTAACACATGCTTCTTTAGTAGAGAAAATACGACATATAATGAAGAAAGGGTGGAAGGTATAAGTCAAATCACACAACATGATGTAACAGATTTAGCTACACTACATAATGACATTATATTTAATGATACAGATATGGAGGGAAATCATTCGAACCTTGGCGTCGTAAATTTATCAGCATACAATTTATCCACAGTTAAAATAAATCTTTTTTAAAAAAGATCTTAATTACAAGACCTGCCTCCTACATGACTTCCGAAAAAACAAACAGTAGTTGAATTTGAATACAGTTTAAGAAATACTAAGAATAGGGAAGATTTAATACAGCTGATAAATAATGTTGTCAATAATTCAAAGGATCCTAATATAACCAAACTATCAAAACAAGAAAGAATCAGATTACAAAATCTAAGGAAAATTGATAATATTGTAATACAAAGAACGGATAAAGGGGACTCTGTGGTTGTCACTCAATGACGAACTCAGGGAGCTTACAACAAGATTTTTAAACAGGATATACACTAGGTATAATTAGGAACATTCGGCGACAGGGGAAAAAAAAATCCAAATAGGTTCTTACTTAGTAACAACACTATACATAAATATTTTATTAAAGTTTCTTATGTACAACAATGGTATGAACTGTTTATTAACATTTTTAAAAATGCAGAATTCAAAATAGTTGCACAACCGATAAGTAAACTCCAGACAATATTTAGGGTGAGGAAACCAACCTGAGTCTCTAACATGGAGCAAACCAATATAGTCTATAACATTGCTTGTGGGGAATGCAACTCTTTTTACATTGGTTCTACCCAAAATTATCTTTTGATGCATTTACAACAACACCAGGCATCTATGAGGGGAAAAAGGACAGGTGCATCTGAACTTTCCTTTCACGCCATCCAGGAGAACCATGTTTTTCTTTTTAACGAGGCTAAAGTAATTAATACACAGAGTGAATACATAAAACTCTTAATAGCCAAAACACTTGAAATGAAATTAAACTGTAATTCTATAAATGTGCGGAGACCATACACCATTTCAGACTTGTGGACCTTTACGCACATGTGTGAATAGCATGTTAGTTAACAAAATAACTAGTTAACAAAATAATAAATAAAAATAATAATAAAAAGTTAATAAATTGTTAACAAAAATAACCTCGTTGCAGTACACTAATTTTAAATTATAAGAGAGTGGATATTGTTAAATTTGTCACTTTACTTCTTGTGAGCACGGTTCATAACCGAAATAACCTGTTCATGTATAAAGAAGTCTAGTCTAAAATATTTTAATATAGTTTGACAATTGTCTTCTGTTTCTAGTCTATCACTACTGATATACCTTGCTCTTCCTTGGTAGCAATAACTAGACATTGGGAATTGAAGACAAGATTAGTTTTATAAAAACCTTATAAATTAACAGTCTTTTAATATGGATACTATTGCATTACAAATTTAGATCTGTTATATTATATATCAACCAGATCAATTTGATGTGAGCATTGGGTGAAGAAATTTCCTACAAAAAGGTATGATAAGCTATCTTATATTTAAACAATATTACTTAAAGTAGGAAGAATTGGGCTTCATCACCCTTATGTTTTGAAATCTTAAAAGTACATATTCATTATAGAGAAAATGCAGAAATTTGTACTTATTTAATTTATCAGTAACAATAGCAACACCCTCCAGTATAACAATCTATCTGCATCCCCATCTCGATGCAGATGCTCTTAGGATCTTTAAATGTTTTTTATTCAAACTGTTCTTAGATATATATGTGTTGTTTGATTTTTAATTTACTATCTTTAGCGAAATCTAAGAATCTAGTACTTTTGGTAAGTAGAATGATGCCAGTTTTGAGCCATAATTCAGGTTCAGAATTTAGCTCATGTTTTTTTTTTTTTTTTTTTTTTTTTTTTTTACAAATGAATACAAGTAAATTTCTGTGCTGATAATCACATAACCATTACAGGACATCCAATGTTCAATTTTTTTAATTGAGATCTGGAGATTGTCTCTCAATAGAATTAATTTTTTTTGACTTGACATGAAATCATTGTGGTTATCAATATACTGATAAACTTTTACTGTATTTGGAATATCTTGTGTGATGCTACTGATTCTTATTGGAAATAATTTGGCACTTAATATAGATAATGGGACCTGAAAGGTTGTGGTGCACAATAGTCTTAGATTCTGATGCACCATAATTCCTAATAACTAACCAACCAACCTGAAAGGTTCTGTTTTCTAGGAAGATCTGGATAAGTAAGAGAAGCTTGCCTCATAATCCTAAAGTGTGCAGATCTTTTAGGATACGCCGACCGGGCTAGCCGAGTGGGTAAAGTACCTGCCCAGCAACCCAAAGGTCGCGGGTTCGATTCCCGCCTCGGGCTTGGATCAAAGTACTGCAAAAACCTTGGGAGGTGCAATATGGCCACAGAAGCCGATGTGCCAACAACTACCAAATCAATCAATCAATCTTTTAGGATACCAAATTGCCAAATGGTGTCAGAAACTGTTTCCACAACCAAATTTCATCATTCTGTGTTTTTCGTGATATCTGTATCAATTTCTGTCCGTGAATCTTTTTTGACCTGTTTTCTTATTTGACATGCTCTTGCTTTAAATTTCTTGTAATTTATAAGATTAGAAATAGTGGAATATTTCCTGAAGAGATTCCACACTTCATTGTTTTCTTGTTTTTTATCTGTTGCAGGAATCATTCCACCAGAATTTTTATGTCTTTGCACTCAGGTTGATGATTGAGAAATAGTTTATATGTTGTTGCTAGTACCTGTATAGTAATGTGGTCAGTGGCATGCCCACATTCTATACTATGGTTTAAAGTTGGAGAGCAGAGTGTCATTTTTATAGTGAAAGCAGTTCCTGTTAGAAAGTTCACATGAGTATGTACACCAGAGTTCACTATGTTGATTATGTGCATCTATTAATTCTGTTAGCTGCTTTCTCTTATTCATATGTGCAGAGCAGATGGGGTTGAATCTCCATTAAAGCCACCCATCAAACAAAAAGGAGATGGAATCTGGGCTATGAGTTCATAAAAGTCTTTAGGTATGAGGGGGTGATCATTTAATTTGTGGACCAGTGCAAGATCTTATCTTTATTTTCATCATCTGAATCTTCTGTGTATTTCACCTTCTCAAAATACTCTCCCTTGAACTTTACACACTTTTTCCACTGTCGTACCCATGCATTAAATGCTTCTTGGAAGCCATTTTTTGAAAGATTGCAGAGTTCTTCCATTATGGCTCTGCAAGAATTGTTGTTGATGCAAAATGCTTGCATTTCAGAGCTTTCTTCAGACATGGAAACAGGAAGAAATCACACAGGGCTAAGTCTGGCAAATAAGAGGGTTGTGGCAGAACCTCAGCACCTATGGCAATGATCACTGGCTACAGTATTAGCCGTGTGGGGCCTGGTATTGTCTTGGTGGAGAAGCCACTTCACACCGAAAAGTTCTTTATCTTTCGCATGGATGGCACAGCAAAGTTTGACTCTGAAACCTCAGAGTATGCTTTCTTATTTATAGTTTTTTGCATGACGCACAAAATGTGTAACAAGAATGCCCTTTATTTTAAAATACACAAGGACCATTTATTTATCAGCTGAACAAGAAGATTGAAATATCTTAGGTCTTGGTGGATCAGAATGCTTCCACTCACTCGACTGTTGTTTTGTCTCTGGATCATAGTGAACAATCCAGGTTTCATTACAAGTCACTATTTTAATTAAGAAGTTTTGACTGTATGTTTCAAAGCAATCAAGCATTTCTTTGCCCAAGTCTAGTCTTTGCTGTTTTTTTTCTGGAGTCAAATCATGTGGAATTCAGTGTGCAAAGATTTGCAACATTTTCAGGTGATCTTTCACAATATTTTGAGCACTACCATATGAAATGGACATTCTAACAGCAATTTACAAAGTGTAATTCACCTGTCTTCACCAAGATTTCCTGGGCTTTTCTGATTTGCCCATGAGTCGTTGAGGAGAATGGCTGACCAGGTATTGTGTCATCTCAACAGACCCAAGGCTTTCACTGAATCGCTTGTGCTGTTTAAATATGGCTGGTCTACACATTCAATACTACATGCTTCATTCCTCTCTTAATTGCATCTTCTGATGCATTTAAGTCCCGTTTGACACAATAATGAATCATATTGCTGTCATCTGTATGTTCAACATGACACCACCTTCAAAATCCTCAGTGCCATGCTGCTAAAAAAACTCTCTTCACACAACACTAGCTCAACAAGTACTGGAATGCACACGCACACACACAGAGTTTGCTCAGTAGTGATCAGGGAGAGTGCCTGTAGTGGCAATTAGGGAAAGTTTGTGCAGTAAACATAAAAATCTTGCACCAGTCTGTGAATTAAATGATCACCCCTCAAAGAATAAGAACTATCGATGGATGTGTATTGGAAAATGAATGAAACTTAAATCAATTTTGATGTGCCAGTCAGCAAAACATTGAATGCAATGGAGGAAAAAAATCAATGCTAGTGAGTATGACTGATTATAAAAAAAAAAAAAAAAAAAAGATTTACTTTGTTTAACATGTATGACTGATGGCATGATGCTGAAGCCAATGGTGATTTTCAAGAGAAAGACTTTACTGAAACAGAATTTTTCTAAAGTTGTACTCATGCATGTTCATGACAACTATTAGATGGACGGACAAGACTCAAAAGTATCAGTCAAACAAGTATGGTGTTCCCGACCAGAGACATTGAGGGAAAAAAGTTTACCTAATCTGATCAAGAGGAAGAATTCCATCAGCATTGAGCTTGATAAAACCATTGAAAGCCTTATACTTCATTCAGATCACCTTGCAGGTGCCTAGTCTACAGAAGCTGCAATTTGCACAACTTAAAACTTTCCTGGTGAGAGAACCTTCTGTTCCCCTCACCAATCATGTTGCTGTTCTCTATACTCGTTCCAGCAGCTCTACATCATTCCTAAAATGAGGCCTCCAGACCTATATGCAGTACTCAAGGCGTGACCTAACCAATTCCTTACACAAAGGAATAATCATCTCTTTATCCCTACTAAGTAAGTATGTTTTAGGACAGGGTGACTGCTAGAACGTTAGTTCAACTCCACCTTGTTTCACAAATAAATAAAATCTATTTAACAATAATGAAATCTTCACATTTAGCAGTAACAGTGACATCATCTTCAGCAATTTTCAATCCACTGCAGGATGAAGGCCTCTCCAGCAATTTTCAATCCACTGCAGGATGAAGGCCTCTCCAGCAACTTTCCAGTTGCTCCTGTTTTGTGCAATGGCCATCCATTTACTACCCACAAACTCATGAATTTCATCTCTCCATATCCGCCATTGTCTTCCAGGTTTTCTTCTAGCTCCTCTTGGGTACCATTCTGTTATTTTGGTATGTTCATTTAATTTTCTGTCATCATGTCTTCGAGCTATGTGTCCTGCCAAAGACCATTTTAGTTCTTTAGTTTTGATAAGAATGTCCTTTACTTGAGTTTGCTGCCTAATCCTAATCCATGTCTTATCTAATAGTCTGATTCCCAATATAATTCTTTCCATTCTTCGCTGCGTAGTTCTCAGCTTCTCTTCCGTTCTTTTGGTGAGTGCCCAAGTTTCACTTCCATAAGTCATGGTGGGGAGTATACATTGGTTCATTATTTTATGTTTCAGACAAAATGGGATATTGCTCTTCAGTATGTGACTATATTTCCTGAATGCTATCCATCCAAAATTTATTCTTCTCTTGACTTCCAGCCATTTATCATTATTACAGCTAATAACTTGTCCCAGATAAGTATGTGACTCCATCTTTTCAATTACTGCTCCTTCAATCATTATGTCCCTTTTTGTGGCATACTTGTTCATCATTACTTTAGTTTTAGCCATATTCATCTTTAGTCCAAAATCCTTAACTGTGCATAACTGATTAAGATTTTCCTCTAATTCTTTGGGATCGTGGCGTATGACCACAATGTCATCTGCAAATTGTAAATGGTTTAGGTACTCTCCATTCACATTAACTCCTTTCTGTGATCAGTCTAATCTTCTGAAAGCTTCCTCAAGGGCAGCAGTAAACAGCTTCGGAGATATTGTGTCTTCTTGTCGAACTCCTTTCTTGATTTTAAATTTCCTACTGTCTTTGATAGACGAGGTAGAGTATATTTTCTTCAAAATCATAATATATGGGGTATCTATGCCTTGTCCTTCCAGTGCCCGAAACATTGCCTTATGGAGTCAAATGCCTTTTCATAATCCACTAATGCCAGGCATGATGGTGTTTTATATTCACTTACTTTCTCCATTAGCTGTGATATTACGTGAAGGTGATCCATAGTTGAGAATCCTGTCCTAAAGTCAGCTTGCTCTTTCGGTTGATTCTCATCAAGTAATAGTGACATGTGATGCAAGAAAGCAAGTGTATGAGCTTATGCAGCATCAGCCAAAAAAAAAATCACACCATTCCCTCCAAATGCCAGTCCAGTTCCTCCTTAAATTTATTTAACCTATCAACTTCCACAGCGACAGATGGAAGTTTCTTCCCACAATTAACCACCCACTGGCTAAAGGCAAATTTCCGCACATCTATTCTACTCATCTATTCTGTCTTTTCTTAATTTGAATTCACGCCCCTTAGGTTCGTAATCTAAACAAGTGGAAGGATCCCATCAGCATTCAGTGTGCTCAACCCATTCAAGGCCTTATACACCGCAATCAGATCACCGCGCAGGTGCCTAGTCTCCAGCCACTGCAATTTGCAGAACTTAAGCCTCTCCTGGTAAGCGGATCCCTTCATTCCCCTCATCAATCTTGTTGCCCTTCTCTGTACATGCTCAAGCAAATCTACATCCTTCCTAAAATGAGGCCTCCAGACCTGTACGCAGTACTCAAGGCATGGCCTGACCATTGCCTTATGACCCTTGTGAATAACTTGCAGATGTGGGATAACAAGGTAATTGGTCTATAATTTCCAATTTCTGATTTATCTCCTTTCTTATGCAGCAAAACTATGATTGCATTATTCCACTGCTTAGGCATCACACTTTTTCTAATGCACTTTGTGAAGAGCCTTGCCAGTTTTTGTGTTATGTCTCTTCCTCCCCATTTTAACAACTCTATAGTAACTTCATCTTCCCCCGGGGCTTTCTAATTTTTCATTTTCTTCAATGCATGTTCTACCTCATCAGGAAGAATATCGGGTATGTCATAAATTTTGAATACATAGCCATCAATTGCACAATCGTAAAGGCCTGCATCCTTTATACATTTAACCCTGCTGCTAACTTGAGTGCATTACAAATGTAAGACAAAACCATGAAATATACAGTTATTTACAAGAGGCAAAATCTACTTAAAGCTTGTGATACAACGTAACTTTATTACACCTGGTTACTTATACCAGTGTCATTTGTGTTGACCAGAGAAGCACGCCTAAGCTGAAAAGTGTTCCTGGCGAGAGTCTGCAAAGACCGATAAGAACCAGCATCCTAAATGAGAAGATATATTCATTGCCCGGAGCAAAACTGTTCGGTGACAATCTGTTTATTGAGCATCTTAATTCCTCCCTAAAGTCATCATACAAAGGACAATGGTACAATATGTGCTCCCAGCTCTTGCTTTCACCACAATTGCACAAGTACATTTTGGAAAGTCTGAACTGAAAAAGTTTCTGGTTCAAAGATCCATGCCCGTTATGATGTAAGACGAGTAGATGTCAAGAGAAAAATCTACAATTTTGTTTCTTATTAATAAGAAAGGAAACCTCGGGAATAAATGTTCTTGTCACCAGCCTGTCTCATAGGATCCCAATAGTCTGCCAGATGTTCACATATTCGTTCCAGCAACGAGTTCGTTCTTTTTTAATATCCATCTGTAAATTTCGCATTACGCCCGAAAAGTGTCAGTTGGTATTCTCTCTTTGATACAGTAACAAAGACCTCTGCAAGCCACATAAAAGATCTAAAGGCATTTGGTCATCTATAACTTGCAGAACCACCGTACAAACAGTTCTGCACATTCTCAATATAGATAACAGTCATAATTCTCTGAAGCGAGGCAAATTTTTTCTCCATCTTAACAATTCCCACCCTATAAGAATCTTTGCAGAAAATCTACTGATTTTTATCATTTTGTGTCGTGAAAGAAACGAAAGATTACTGTCAGTGATGACACCCAGAAGCTTAGTCTTAGTAACCACTGGAAGTCTGATGTTATTTATTTTCACTAATGGCAGTCTGTTAACTTTCAGCTTCCCTCCAAAAATAATCATATTAGATTTTGTAGCACTAATCTTAAGTTTGTTCTCTACCGTCCAATCCAAAAGATCTGCTAGGACAATATTAGCTTTCGATTCAAGTGCCAAACGAGTATATTCTTGAATAAGAATTGTTAGATCATCAGCGTATGTGATAATTTTAACATCCTCAAATGGTCTTGAAATTCCTTGATGCAATATAAGGTTCCATATTTGAGGACTTAATATAGAGCCCTGAGAGCAACCACAAAAAACCCTCCATTGTACTTGATCATAACTTGATCTAACAAAGATAGCCCAATCCGTAAAGTAACTTCTAAATAGAAGAAATAACTGTCTAGATCAGGCAGCAAGTCTAAGCCTATCGAGGGTGCCCTCCCACCAAAGGGAGTCAAACACTCCCTCGAAATCAATGAAGATAGCAATTGTATACTTAATGGATGAATTTACGATGTTATAGACAAAATCTGCCAAAGCATTCCTCAGCAGACTGTCCATGACAAAATTCATACTGATAGGGAGAACGAAGATTATTATGATCCAAAGTACTATCAAGACAAAGTGATATTAGTCTCTCCAACAACTTTCCAAAGTTTTGCAATAGAGTGAGTGGTCTAAATGAAGAAGCACCAGCAAGAAGGAAAAAGCTCCTTCAGAAGAACATTTATTCATTTATTGCAAAATAATTACAGGTTTTAATTTAGCCATATGGATGATGAAGAGGTTTTCAATTTGATCCGGACCAGGACATTTTTTAACGTTAATTTTCTTGAGAACTGAGAAAAGTTCAGATTGATTAAAAACATCAGTCACAGAATCAGAGACATATATTGAGTTAGCATAGTGAATTCTTTTATGAGTTTCAAGATCCTGAGACAAATCGTCATCTTGAAAAAGATTGTTTAATATAACATTTACTATTTCTGTCCAGGAGGATGTTTCCACGAGTTTTCTATTATCGTTCCCAAGATTTCAGAAGAAAAGACTGTTTCTAGAGCTCATGGATTGATGTTTCCAGTTCCCTGAACAAAATCAATCCAGGTATTTCTTTTACAAGTTGAAATTTCTTTGAATTTCAACTTGTGCCAATCTATGCCTCTGATAAGCCCTCCTTGCTCGATGATCTCTCTTTCAAAGGTCCGACAGGTCAGAGGACCACCAAGGGCACGTTCTTGTTGTTATACATTTTTTCCTGGATGCTTTATACAATGCTTTAAGTATTGCCTTCTGAATAATGTTAGCCAAAACAGAGGCATTTATATCACCAGGTAAAGAACTCCGACGAGGAAAGTCAGTATTAATAGAGAAGTCAAATACAGGCAATCAACATTTTTTTATCGAGAAGCAGATCAAATCTGGATGTGACGAAGTAGCTCTGGACCTGTACTGTTGAGAAATCTGAAAGGATATTGCACAATGGTCACTTAATGTCCAAGAATGCTGGAGAGTCCAGCTCGAACAGGAGTTAGCAGAACTTGAATTTACCACGGAGACACCAATATTTGTTTCATCTGAATGACTAGAAAATGTGAAATAAGGTTGTGGTCTGTTTAAAATATTACGATTTTTATTTATAATAAAATCCTCAAGCAGTTGACCCCGAGAGTCAGAGGAACTACTGTACCACATAGGTGATTCAGCATTGACATCAGAACAAATAACAACATTCTCTGCAGTTATAACATTTAACGCATGTTGTAAATAATTCAGTGAATCCTCAAAATCATTAGATGGTTGACAGTATAAGGATATTAGAAAGAAGCTCAGCGACTTAAAAGTAACGTGTATGCAAGTAGCGTATTTATTGCACTGGTGTGCAAAACTTAAGGACCAACACTATTTCTAAAGGTGACAACCACAAAATCTTTACTTAAGGTACTCTTTACTGATAAGAGTAGATTCAGTCTCAGCAGCAATTCTGGACATCAGCTAATCTGGTGAGAGGTTGGCACACAGTATCACCCCGCAAACATCACTGAAGGGGATCGATATGGCGGTTGAGGTGTTTTCATCTAGGGAGGCATTATCTTGGATGGACATACACAACTTTAGATACTGGAAGATGGTACTGTAACTTGTGCATGCTACTGTACTGAGGTAATCCTGTAATCCTTCCCCATGTATTCACCAGCTGAAGATGGCACTGACAGAGGAATGGACGATGTTACCGCAAGAACTAGCATTAGCATTAGTAGAGGCACATGATGCAAGAAAGCAAGCTTATTCAGCATCAGCCAAAAAAAATAAAATAAAATAAAAAAATAATAATAAAAAAACACAACCACTACTCCCATTCCACCCCCCGTTCGTTTGAAATACCTGTCCAGCTGAGCCTTAAATTTGTTTAGGCTATCAACTTCGACAACAACTGATGGAAGTGTATTCCACAAACCAACTGCCCGCTGGCTAAAGGCAAATTTCCGCACATCTATCCGACATCCATCCTTCCTCAATTTGAATTTATGCCCTCTCAGGCGATTATTCTGAGCAAGAGGAAGAATCCCATCGGCATTGAGCATGCTCAAGCCATTCAAAGCCTTGTACACCTCTATCAGATCACCTCGCCGATGCCGAGTCTCCAGACTCTGTAATTTGCAAAACTTAAGCCTTTCTTTGTAAGAGCAACCCTTTGTTCCATGCACTAATCTTGTTGCCCTTCTCTGTACTCGTTCCAGCAGCTCTACATCCTTCTTGAAATGAGGCCTTCAGACCTGTATACAGTACTCAAGGTGTGGCCTGACCAATGCCTTATACAAGGGAATAATCACATCCCTATCCCTGCTAGAAAAATTCCTGTATATCATTGACAAGACAACATGAGCTACTCTTGTAGCTCGTCTGCACTGCTCAGAGAACTTCATATCTGCCTGCACAATTACCCCCAGGTCCTTTTCATTCTCTACCACTGTCAGCGTAGTACCACAGAGTTGATTCGTTGATCTGGGGTTACTGTTTCCCATATGTAGTACTTTACATTTGTCAATGTTAAACTTCATTTGCCACCTCCCAGCCCATCTGCTCAACCTTTCCAGATCCTGTTGCAGCAGCATAGCATCACTAGTGTCCTTAACAACCCTGCTAACCTTTGTATCGTCTGCAAACTTCGACATTAAGCTTGGTATACCATCATCAATATCATTTATAAATACAGAAAACAACAATGGACCCAACACTGAACCCTGAGGAACTCCACTAATAACATTAGTCCACGTTGAGCAATGTCCATTGATTACCACTCTCTGTCTTCTGCCACTCAATCATCCCTTTATCCATAGCAGCAATTTGCCTCCAATGCCACACTGCTCCAATTTGTGCAACAGTCTTCCATGTGCAACAGTATCAAAAGCCTTTCTAAGATCCAAATATATAATATCAAAGTTATTCCCTGCATCCAGTTCTTTTGTGACTACATCATAGTATCCAATCAAATTGGTCAGACAAGACCTGCCCTTAACAAAACCATGCTGTGTCCGAGCTATAACTGAATTCTTGTCTAGATGATCCTGCAGTGCTTCTTTAACCGGTGCCTCCATTAATTTTCCTGGAACCGAAGTTAAACTAACAGGTCTATAATTACTTGTTTCAACCTTTGATCCTCCTTTGTGAATTGGGGTTACATTTGCACATCTCCAGTCTATGGGTACCTCCCCTGAGTCCAAAGAAGCTCTCATAATTATGGCTAGGGGTTTGCTTACTTCCTTTGCTGCCTCCTTTAATATAACTGGATAGATCCCATCCACCCCGGGTGCCTTTTTTATGTTTATCCTCAACAATTTCTCCTCCACTTTCATCTCAGTTATTAGAAAATCATCTCGCTCGCTGCCAATGTTTACTTCACCTACGACATTCCCCTTCCTGAATAACTCCTCATGTGTGAATGTAGATGCAAAATACTTGTTTAGATTGTTAGCCACCTGAGCAGGATCCTCAACTGTTGAACCATCAACATCCAGTGGACCAATCTGATTCATCCCTTTCTTTCTTGAGTTTCAATAGGTAAAGAACTCTTTTCTGTTTTTCTTTGCATCCTTTGCCAAGGATTTCTCATAATCTGCCTTTGCCTGCCTAATCTCCTTTGTGAATTGGTTACAGACCAACTTATATCTATCATAGGCTTCCATGTCACCCATTAATTTGTATGTATCCCATGCATTTTTCTTCTCTGCCATATGTCTCATTAGTTCATCTGACAACCATTTAGGCCTGAACCTTGAACAATATTTCTTGGTTGGTATGTAAAGCCTGGTAGCTTCCAAGATTAGTTCCTTGAATGCTTCCCATTTTGAATTTGCTGTTGGTAACATCATCAGTTGGTCCCACTGTATAGAATTTAAATACTGTCTCAGACCATCATAGTCGCCTTTACGAAAGCAAAAACCCTTCCCTTTACCTCTGATGGTAGTTACCTCCTTGAGTAAATCCCACTTCAGCACAGCGCCTCCGTAGCCAGGTGGGAAGGAGCAGCAGTGCGTAGCACACACTTCTTGATTAGACCGGAGTTCGAGCCCGTCACCACCAAATACGAAGGACGCGGAAAGGTCAGGGAATGACCACCGCATATCCCGGAGCAATATGGCCTTAGTTGCTAATGCTCCTAAAAACCAAATAACAACAATAACAACCACTTCAGCACACTGTGATCACTGCCACCTAATGGTTTCTTTATCTGCAGATTCTTAATGCATGAAGAATCACTACTGATAATCAGATCAAGAGTATTACTCCCTCTAGTTGCTCCCGAACATGCTGGTGTAGAAAACAATCATCCAATAAATACATGAAAGCCTTGCTAGTGTGTGAGTGATCAACCCACAAATTCCAGTCAATATCTGGGAAATTAAAATCCCCCATTATAAGACTCTCTGATTTACTGGCCCATTCTGTTTCCCTGTACAGTATCTTATTATACTCATCAGAGTCATTAGGCCTGTAGCACACTACTCTCAATTTTGATTTACCTATGCTTACGTCACACCAAACTGACTCGACACTGCCCTGTCCATCGATGTCGACTGGCTTCACTTCCTTGGATTTTATGTGTTTCTTAACTAATAGCATAACCCCTCCTCCCTTCCTATCCTGTCTATCCTTTCTGTAGACGTTGTACTCCCCAAATTCCAGTTCTGTATTCCTTATATCTGTGTGACACCATGTCTCTGATATCCCAACAATATCTGCCTTTGATGTTTTGAGCAATACCTCAAATTCATCAAATTTATTTACTAAACTCCTAGCATTGGTGGACACGCAAGTATACATGCACCTGTTTCTATTCTTAGCTACCCTAACACAACCCATGTGTTTACTTGTACCGCAATGACTTCCAGCAGTCTCTGAAATATCCTGCATCTTGTTTTTCATGCTTCTGCTCATTCGAATAGAAGCAGTGCAAGAATCTCTTTCACCTCTGCCAGTGGCTACTGTTAATCTATTAGTCTTTGTCTCCCCCCAAGCTAGCAGTTTTCCAACCCACCTAACACTGCCTCGATAGCATCAGCAAATATTCTTGCACCCTTTCTATTTAAGTGTATCCCATCCCTGTAGAAGCAATCTCTCCTGTTAACAAGTACAGTCCAGGCTGAAAAAAATTCTACCCCTTGAGCCTTGCACAATCTTTCCAGGGCCGAATTGATCGACAAGGCTCTCATCATATACTCCCTCCTATCGTGTCTGGGCAGAATTGCAGACACTTTCAAATTCAACCCTACTTCACGGCTTTTTTCAACAACGTTGTTCTAAGTATGGACAGGCGATGCAAAGCCTGCATCGACATTAGGGGTGGTCATATCTCCTACTGAAGACCACATGTTCCATCTTTGGCAGTGATGCATCTGTATCATGGCAGCCAGTGCTATGTTGCCATTTTTGAATGAAGTCCCTCTGTACTGTTTTGTTTCCGTTGTTGTGTCGATGTTGTTTCGTTCATCATTTCTGTACCTCATGAGGTTCCTTTGGCATTCTTTTCCCATAGACATCACCTATGAGAAGCTACAGGTGAAAACCTGACTGGTCCTTAAATTTTGCACACCAGTATACATAAACCATTTATAATGTTTAAGTTAAACTCAATGCAACAAGGCATCTTAGGTTTAAGAGTATAAATAATCTACATAATATTGGTGTGAGCACACTATAGATCACTCTTAAAGGGAAAAAAACTGTTTTGTAGTGTAAAAGGACATCATTTTATCTGTATATCATATTGTGCTCCTCCTTCACGAGTTGCCATGTATTGCACCACCTCGAATAAGTAACGCTTCACTAAAAGAGAAGACTATCGTTACTTATTACTTATTCAATTGTACATGTACAATTGAATGTTGCATCAACCTTGCAGTTTCTAAAGCTCTCAAATATTCAGGGCAGTTATTGTCCTTAACTGAATGGTGCCAATCCCACTTCCTTCTTTTACAATTTATGCAACTAGTTTCTTCTTCCTTATGAGGACACTCTGCAAAAACGTGGCCACTGTGGGCACAGTGACCACATGATGGAGACTCATGAGTACAGTACTCTGCAGTATGACTATAACCAAGACATAAAAAGCAGCATGTAACTATTGTAAATGGTCTAATGAGAACTCCAGGTCATATATAATTGTTCAAGAGATGAAATGCGCTTATAAATTTTTGAGGTGAAACCCAATGAACATTAGCTGATACCCTAGCTTTAGTAGAAAATTGAAAAGAGGTCCCTTGCTTTATTTCCTCTAAAGTAAATCCACAATCAACCAAATTCTTCGTATATAAATTCTCGATTATTTCATCTTTCCCAAGATCCTTTGGAATGTCATACAGTAAAATTGAAGGGTTACCCTTACGTGGAACTCCAGAGGATAACCCTGCAGAACTTAGACTTTGAATTGAAATAGACTGAGCATTAGATTTAGAAGCTGTCTCAATCAACACCCCACGATTACAGACTAATCTAAGTGATTTAACCATTACACTTTTAAAATCTGATTACAGGGTTTTGTTCACTAAATTTTTACTTCAACATGAGGCTTACAAACAAAAGAATCAGAAGCTCCAAGTATTATTATATTATTCTCCTGTTTACTTGAAATTGGTTTTTTAACAACATCGGTGAAAGATTTCTGCTGAGTTGTTTTAACAATTTATCTGTAGCTTTAGTAATTCATCTGCTATGTGATCTTGCGCACTAAATTCCAAATTAGATTCTATTTGTCCCTGCGCTAATACAAAGGGAGAAATCGATAAAATTTTTTCCAACTATTGGCCACTTATTTACTTCCTCATTAATAGATCTAAGCCTCTCATGCTCTATTAATAACACAGTAGCCACCGTTTCCAAATTTGACCATTTGGTCCATTATAATATCTCTGGCCTTTTTTATAACTTTATTCATTTCTCATAATATGAAATTCATTACTCATAATATGAAATTCATTATATCTTTCCTCATTTTAGATATTACTCCACACATTAATGACACATCATGAACATCCCCCACTACCTCTGTCATGGTACCAACCTCGCTTGTAAAAACATTTCCATCTCCACACGAAATTTCTACTTGCTGCTCCACCACCAATTCTTTATCAGGTGCTTTCTGTGCCAAAATACTGCTGAGAGGCCGAACCTGCTAATATTTATGACTGACCCTTTGAATATACAAATGCCCCTAGTTTACTAAATTCTGTCATTGATTGAGGTATCTTAGGGGGGAAGTAACTGTCTTCCCCCCATCCTGCTGAAGATTTATGTCAAATTTATGTCCATTATGTCAAACTAAGCAATCCATTCTCATACCTCACTGTTAATTCCAGTAATATTATTCTTATTAGTAACCTCAATAGATATAACTTATATAAATTGCAATTTCAAATAACAACTGTCAACTCAAAAACAGCTAACACATTAGTATGAACCAATTAATTCTTAAGTATGAATAGGTTAGAATTACCAATTTAGGATCACACCGGCCGATCGTAAATTTACAGTCCACAGGTTTACCTTCAACCCTTAAAATTCTGGGAAAGCCTACTAGTCTTAGAAAAATCAGTTCTTCAATACAAACTATTTACCAACCTTTTAATGCTACAACGCCATAATGGCCGCCATATTGGAGGCATTACCAGTGCTAACACTATGTTCTAAATAAATTTTCCTATGAAATATATTCCAAACTAATATTTCTTCTTGAAAACTTTCCTCATCCCTACTAGCAAAATTCCTGTACATCATTGATCAGACCGCATAACTTTCTCTGGCAGCCTGTCTGCACTGCTTAGAAAACTTGATATCTTACTGCACAATTACCCTCAGGTCTTTTTCATTCTCTACCACCCTGAGTGTGGTACAACACAGTTTCATTGTAGCAACTTACGCTTAATGCCATACTGCTCCATTTGTACAGCAGCCTTCCATGTGCAATAGTATCAAAAGCTTTCCTAAAATCAGAGTATATTATATCAAAATTATTTTTTGCATCCAGTTCCTTTGTGACCACATCATAGTATCCAATCACATTGGTTCCCCTTAACAAACCCATGCTGTCTGAACTATTACTGCAATCTTGTCTAGCTGATCCTGCAATGCTCTGTTATCTAGGAACTCCACTATTTTCCATGGAACAGAAGTTAAACTAACAGGTCTATAATTATTTCTGTTACCCTTTCAACCCCCTTTGTGAATTGAGGATACATTTACACATCTCCAGTCCAAGGGGACCTCCCTTGAATCTAAGGATGCTCTCATAATTATGGCTAAGTGTTTGCTTATTTCCCTTGCTGCCTCCAATATAACTGGATACTACCATCAAGGGTAAGAGGAAGCGCTTTTGCTTTTGTAAAGGCAACTTGAGGTTGTCACAGGTGGTCCTTGAATTTATCACAGACATTCTGTCAGATATGCCAGAGAAGCTGTACTTGCTACCTGTGAGTCTAAAATGCTGATGGAACTGATATTCAGATGGCACTCTAGTCAAGTGGACCCAATTTCAGCGAAGTCCGGACAGTCTGTGACAGCCAAATCCTCTGCTTGCACCTTCACGATGGTGGGACTGTTAGTAATCCTGGGTATAACCTCCATACACAAGCACACGGTGAGTGACCACCAAGGTGTGAACCAACGTAAGCAGGGTTTGAGGTGTGGCGCCCACACCACATGGAGGAATGCCACCCCTCTGTGTTACCAGGCAGTACTAGGTGGTAGATAATGCTCATCAACCAGTGAAATACCACCACTTTGCTTATTGGAGGCTTGAAGTGGTGGAACCCATGTTTAGTCTCCAGAGCTAAGCTCCAGTCAACCTCTCCCCATCTCTTCCATCATGCAGTATGATTGATGACTTTTGAAATTATGATGAGCATCATGGTGAGATCCAATATTCCTTACATTTCGAGGGTACAGCTCTAAAATGGTGTATGCAAGCTGGCTGCTAGTTAGTACACCAGTCCAAACCTATTGGTAACTCTCTAGGAGGTTTCTGGATCAGCTAGTGTATAATCTTGCTACCTCTACTCTGCCAGATAGTGACTGGAGGGAGTCCTAGTAGTGTGTATGCTGGGAGCATTGTCAAGGCCACGTTATGTCAAGGATCTGGGTATATTCTTACCACTTGTACGCCATATCCAAAAATTTCATTACTTCATACAGCATGTCCCTCCCACTTTTTCTTACTATTGAATACACCATGAATTGTCAAACTAATAGAGAAAGCTTATCTGCGAAAAGATCTAAACTACCCAAACGCCTTGTAATTCATTTCACAAATATACGTGGTCTCAATTCTAATCTCAACAATGTCCGTTTCAACTTGCAGTCTACCAAACCCCATGTACTTTTGCTGACAGAATCTCAGTTATCGGTTGATTCAACTATTGCTCATCTCAGTTGCCCAAATTATTCACTGTATGATTCCTTTCGCCTCAAAGGTGGTACTTGTGCATATGTCCATTCTGATATTCCCTGTCAGAGACTTGGTAATTTGGAATCTCCTCTTTTCGATCTTCTTTGGCTCAAAATCTCTCTACCTCATTGTGTTTAAATTCATCTGTTGTCTCTACCATTCTCCCAACTCCACTAACCACTTGGAGCTCATTGATTTCCTTTCTTTGCAACTTGACTTTCTCCAGTCCAACTTTCCTAACAGTGAGATAATTTTCCTTGGTGATTTTAATGTTCAGAACTCCATCTGGCTTCCTTTTTCTAGTCACATCGACCCAGCTGGTCAAGATGCTGAGGCTTTTGCCATTACTAATGTCCTTGCACAGATTGTTCATTTAACTACAAGAATACTGGACAATCCTTACCATACAGCCAACACACTTGATCTTTTTCTCACAAACAACCCTTCTAAGTACACGGTCAGAGTGAGAGGTCCTTTAGGCACCTCAGATCACAACTTGGTGATTGTCTCTTCTCCAGTGGAGCTTTATCTCATGACTATTCCCAACCTCGTATTGTTTGGCATTACAAGAATGCAAAATGGGATGACCTGCGAGACTTCTTTTCTTCTTTTCCTTGGTCAGATTACTGTTTCAAAACTTCGGATGTCAACGTTTGCTCAGATCGTGTCAGTGAAATTATTCTTGCAGGAATGGAATCCTTTATCCCACACTCCACTTTAAAATCTCGTCCTTTATCTAAACCTTGGTTTTCCAATAAATGTGCTAAGGCTTTCAAGAGAAGAACGTTGCATATTGTAATTGGCTTCTTTCTAATTCTTCTGTTTCATTTTTTGCCTACACCAAAGCTTTCAACAATTGTAAAGCAGTTATTAATCAGTCCAAACTAGATTTTGAATAGGCTAAGAGTAGAAAACTTGCTTCTTGCCCTAATGGTAGCCGATCATTGTGGTCTCTTGCCAAAGCTATTGGCCACAACTCCCACCTCTGTCCAAACCAGATAGTCCTATTGTCACTTCAGCCAAGGATAAAGCTGACCTGACAGCATCCCATTTTCCTTCCAACTCGTGTATTAATGATCTTGGTAAAACACCTCCCACCATTCCCAACATGCTCCATTCAATGCCTCCTGTGGTCTTCTGTCAAAAGGATGTCAGAAGGATTTTGATGAATCTTGATGCTAAGAAAGCTCCAAGTCCCAATAGTATTTCTCCACTTGTTCTCAAAATCTGTGCTCCTGAAGTAACCCCTGTTCTTTGCCGTCTTTTTTCACTTTTTTTATTCCAAAGGTGTTCTGCTTCGAAAGTTGCTCATATCCAGCCAGTTCCTAAAAACGGTGACAAATTCCTCCAAACCAATTATCATCCCATTGCAATTACTTCTACTCTTTCTAAAGTAATGGAGAAATCAGTAAACTGCCACATGTTAAACTACGTAGAAACCTTCTGTCTGATCAACGATCGTCAGTATGGATTCCATCAGTGTCAATCCACTGCTGATATTCTGGCTTACGTTACCCATTTATGGACTAATTCAATGGACAAGTTTGGTGAAACACAAGCAGTTGCTCTTGACATCTCAAAGGCTTTTGATCGTGTATTGCATAAAAGCCTTCTAAAGAAATTTCCATCTTATGGTTTGCCAACTGTTTTTTGTAATTGGTTATCCAGTTTTCTTTCTGATCTACAATCACTGAGGGTGATTGTAGATGGCTCTCTGTCTTCTAACTTCTCCACTAATGCCAGTGTCCCCCAAGGTTCTGTTCTTTCCCCCACTCTTTTCCTCTTGTATATTAATGACCTTCCATTGACTGGAAATCCTATCCATAGTTTTGCGGATTATAGCACTTTGCATTCCACTTTCCATTTTGAGAAACCTTGCCCTGCTCAATCAGCTCTAACTTCTCAAATAGCCGCTACCAATTCCTTAAATGCCGATCTTCAGGTAATTCTCCAGTGGGATAAAGACAACTTAGTTGATTTCAACCCTTCTAAAACTCAGTCTTGTGTTATATCTCGCAATATGGATTCTTCTGCTCCTATGCTTATCTTTGGTGACACTCCAATTTCTAGGCAAAAGGATATATCTCTTTTGTTGATTACCCTTACTTCTAATCTCTCTTGGCACAAGCACATTACGAATGTTGCTTCCATTGCATCTAAAAAAACTTGGTTTTTGTCTTTTCCTCTTGGTGTTACTTATCTTCCAAACAGCTGTTCACTCTGTACTAATCGCAAATCCACCCTACCATGGAATAGTGTTCCCACATCTGGGGTTGTGCCCCAAAACCTCTCTCAGGCTTCTAGATTCCATTCAGAAGAGGGCAGTTAGGTTAATTAATGATTCATCTCTAACAGAGTCTCTCCACTCGCTTTCTCATAGACGTACTGTTTCTGCTGCAAGCCTCTTCTACAGATACTTCCATGGGCACTATTCTTCTGAATGGGCTTCTATAATTCCCACTCACTCTTTCAAAACAGTTCAAACACCTGCCTCCACCAGTCAACACACACACTTACTGTCCAACTTCAAGCTCACAGAACCAACTTTTCATCTTCCTCATTTATTCATTAAACTGCCGTTTTCTGGAACGACCTTCCTTCATATGTATTTTCTGAAAATTATAGTGTACAGAAGTTCAATGTCAACAAATATCTTCTGTCGTCTTCTCCACCTCCAACCCAAGCATGGTACCAAGTACTATAGGCTCTAATACCTCTTCGTATTTGGGGTTTACATAAAAAAAAAAAAAAAAAAAAAGACATACAGTGGTATCAGAATACAATTTTTAAATTCTATACAGTGGGTGGGATCAAGTAATGTTCTTACCAACAACAAATTCTAAATGGGAAATAATAATAGAAGCTACTAGGCTTTTCATGCCAGCCTAGTTCCAGAATTTAGACCTAAATGGATGCTGGAAGTACTATTGAGACCCATGACAGAGAAGAAAATTTCATGGGATGCATATAAATTATCATGTGATACAGAAGCCTAAGTAGATATAAACTAGTCTTTAATCAATTGACAATGGAGATTAAGCAAGTCGAGGCAGATTACAAGAAGTCTTTAGCAAAGAATGCTAAGAAAGTCAGCAAAGATTTCTTTATTCATATTAACAGTAGAAGGAAAGGGCTTATAATTGCATCAGTCCACTTGCTGTGAATTGTTTAATTGATCATCCTGCTCAGGTTGCTGATGCGCTCAATAGGTATTTTGCATCTACATTCACATGTGAAGAATTCTTTAGGGAGATCGATGCGAAAAGTTTATCAAGCTAACAAATTTTTTGTGATAACTGAGACGAAAGTGATAATGTTGAAGTTATATGTAAAAAGTCACCTGGAGTGGATGAGATTAAGTGATTCAGCAAAGGAGATAAGGAAACAATTCTCCATAATTTTGAGGGCATCTTTGGTTTAAGCAGAGGTCCCTATGGACTGGAGATGTGCAAATGTATCCCTAATTCACAAAGGTGGATGAAAAGGTGACAGGAGTAATTATAGACCTGTTAACTTAACTTCTGTTCCAGCGGAAATAATGGATTCATTGATAAAAGAAGTAATGCAGGTCCTTTTATACAGGACTACTGTTATTATTCAGTCCCATCACATTTATTAAGGAGGAAATCTTGTCTGATCAATTTGATTGGTCAGACAAGAAACTTGATGCAAAAAATTATTTTGATATCATATACTTGAAATTCAGGAAGGCTTTTGATATTGTTGCGCATAAAACACTGTTGTTATAAATGGGGCAATGTGGCATTAAGGAAAGTTACTGCTATGGATAAATGGATGGTTAAGTGGAAGAAGAAGAAGAAGAGAGTGGTTATCAATGGCTGCTGCACTTATTGCACTGTTGTTATCTGTGGAGTCCCCCAGGGTTCAATGCCCATTGCTGTTTTCAGTTTTTATTAATATACTGATGAAAATATAATAGGCTTAATGTCAAAGTTTGCAGATGATACAAAGGTTTTCAGGGTTGTTAATAACAGTAATGAATATATGCTGCTGCAACAAGTTCTAGAAAAATTAGGCAGATCAGCTGAGGAAAGACAATTGAAGTTTAACATTGACCGATGGCACAGTAATCCCAAAATAACATATCAACTACGTGGTACTGCACTTAGGGTAATAGAAAATGAAAAGGGACATGGGGGTAAATTGTGCAGTCTCATATGTAGTTTTGTGAACAGTGCAGACAGGCTGCTGGGGCAGCTCATTGGGTTTTGTCAATGATATCCAGGAATTTTGGTATTATTTAAAGTGTTGGTTAGGTCTCATCTTGAGTATTGCATGTAGGTCTGCTGGAGGCGTCATTTTAGGAAGGATGTAGAGCTGCTGGAACAGGTACAGAGAAGGCCAATGAGATTGGTGAGGGGACCAGAGGGTCTTATCCACAAATTGCAGTGTCCCGAGACTAAGCAGCTGTGAGGTGATCTGGTTGAGATTCTTAAGGCTTTGAGTGGCTTGAGCAAACTCAATGCTGATGGAGTACTTCCTCTTTTTTGGACTATGTACATGAGGTGGCATAAATTCAAATTGAAGGATTGTTGCAGAATAGATATGCAGAAGTTTGCCTTCAGCTAGCAGGTGGTTGATTGCTAGAAGAAGCCTCTGTTTGTTTTTGTTGAAGTGGATAGGTTAAATAAATTCATTCATTTCAATAGACAAACTATTGTAGGGGATGGATGAGTGAAATGGGATTTTCCCCCCTTTTGATTGATGCTGTATAAGCTTCCTATACAGCATCAATTGGCCACTATTAATATTAATATTGAGACTGATATTCACAAATGAACTGTTGTGGTGCTTGCATATCGATGTTTTTCAAAGGATCATAAAATCAAGGGATATTCATCACCAAAGCCTGCATTCATCAACTAGTGAGGAGTACAGTTTACAATCTTGAGCATCCCAGCAGTGGAAGCAGGAAAAAGAAATAACACAGGCTCAGAGTAGTTCTGAACATATGCTATCAGGCAGCCACAAAAAGCAGTTAAGCCAGTAAATAGCACTAATTCTGCATAGGCTGAGAAAGCTGCAGGAAAGCATTCCATTAGGACTAATGGAATGCATTCCAAAGAATATGGCCATTCCACAGAGAGAATCATGCCCATAGGAGGTAAGGATGTGGGAGCTCAGAAAAAGTACCCAAAAAACATAGCTGCCACTACCATACCCTTACCTCCTATTCCTTCACCCCTTCAAAAACAAAATACTGATAAATGCAGAAGAAATGTGAAAGTAAAGATAAAGGAAAGCAAGGAAAACCAATCCACAATGCAGGAAATAAATGATGTAGAGATTAAAGAGCTACCAGATACCCCATTCCTGGAATCCTTTGCGGAAGAAGAAGAAGAAATGGTTGTAAGCGAATTTCCTTTCTTTCCAAAGAAGGATTAACCCAAGACTGAGAAAACAAAGCCCTCAGCCCTTCAAATGTTGACAAATGGATCCACCGAATCTAAATGATAGCCACATTCAAATTCCTACAGTGGAATTGCTTTCTCTTGAATTCAAGTTCTTTCTCCACAAGCATGGGCCAACTTGTATCTGCTTACATGAGATGTATTTAAAGGCAAACAAGGATCCTGACTTGCATAACTGTAAATATGTTTGGAAAGACAGAGCTAGGTATGGACTGGCCCATGGGGGTTTCACCATCCTTGTGGGTAATAATACCCCTTGTCAGTTTCCACCAACAGAGGTAGTTTTTTTTTTTTTTTTTATGTGTGAACCCCAAACACGACAGGTATTAGAACCTATAGTACTTAATACCATGCTTGGGTTTGAGGTTAAGAATACGAAAAAAGATATTTGTTGACATTGACTTGAACTTCTGTAGATTGTAATTTTCAGGAAATACGAATGAAGGAAGGTTGTTCCAGAAAACGGCAGTTGAATGAATAAATGAGGAAGATGAAAAGTCGGTTCTGTGGGTTTGAAGTTGGACAGTAAATGGATGTTGGCTGGTGGCGGCACGTGTTCGGACTGTTTTGAAAGAGAGAGCAGGAATTATAGAAGCCAATTCAGAAGAACAGTGCCCATGGAAGTATCTGTAGAAGAGGCATGCAGCAGAAACAGTACGTCTATGAGACAGCGAGTGCAGAGACTCTGTTAGAGATAGTCATTAATTAACCTAACTGCCCTCTTCTGAATGGAAACAAGAAGCCTGAGAGAGGTTTTGGGGTCACCATCCCAGATGTGGGAACAATATTCCATGGCAGGGCGAATTTGCGATTTATACAGAGTGAGCAGCTGTTTGGAAGAAAAGTAACGCCGAGAGCGAAAGAGAAAACCAAGTTTTTTAGATGCAGAGGAAGCAATATTTGTAATGTGCTTGTGCCAAGAGAGATTAGAATTCAGGGTAATCCCCAAAAGAGATATATCATTTTGCCTAGAAATCGGAGTGTCACTAAAGATAAGCATAGGAGTAGAAGAATCCTTTTTGCTAGATATAAGACAAGACTGAGTTTTAGAAGAGTTGAAATCAACTAAGTTGTCTTTGCCCCACTGGAGAATTACCTGAAGATCGGCATTTAAGGAATTGGTAGCAGATTTTCAAGGAGTTGAAGCTGATTGAGCAGGACAAGGTTTCTCAAAATGGAAAGTTGAATGCAATGTGCTATCATCGGCAAAACTATGGATAGGATTTCCAGTCAATGGAAGAAGGTCATTGATATACAAAAGGAAAAGAGTGGGGGAAAGAATTGAACCTTGTGGGGACACCGGCATTAGTGGAGAAGTTAGAAGACAGAGAGCCATCTACCATCACCCTCAGTGAGCGATCAGAGAGAAAACTGGATAAACAATTACTAAAAACAGTTGGCAAACCATAAAGATGGAAGCTTGTTTAGAAGACTTTTATGCCAAACACGATCAAAAGCCTTTGAGATGTTAAGAGCAACTATTTGTGTTTCACCGAACCTTTCCATTGAATTAGTCCATAAATGGGTAACATAAGCCAGAATATCACCAGTGGATCGACACTGACGGAATCCATACTGGTGATCGTTGATCAGACGGAAGGTTTCTAGGTAGTTTAAGAGTTGGCGGTTAATTGATTTCTCCATTACTTTAGAAAGAGTAGAAGTAATTGCAATGGGATGATAATTGGTTTGGAGGAATTTGTCACCGTTTTTAGGAACTGGCTGGATATGAGCAAATTTCCAAGCAGAAGGAAAAACACCTTTGGAATAAGAAAGTGAAAAAAGCGGCAAAGAATAGGAGTAAGTTCAGGAGTACAGGTTTTGAGAACAAGTGGAGAAATACCATCAGGACCTGGAGCTTTCTTGTCATCAAGATTCATCAAAATCCTTCTGATATCCTTTTGACGGAAGACCACAGGTGGCATTGAATGGAACGTGTTGGGAATGGTGGGAGGTGTTTTACCAAGATCATTAATACATGAGCTGGAAGAAAAACGGGATGCTAGCAGGTCAGCTTTATCCTTGGCTGAAGTGGCAACAGAACCATCTGATTTGGACAGAGGTGGGAGCACAAAGATGGGCAAAAGTTGCGGCCAATAGCTTTGGCAAGAGACCAGAATGCTCAGCTACCATTAGGGAAAGAAGCAAGTTTTCTACTCTTAGCCTGTTCAAACTCTAGTTTGGACTGATTAATAACTGCTTTACAACTGTTGCGAGCTTTGGTGTAGGCAGAAAATGAAACTGAAGAATTAGAAACAAGCCAATTACGATATGCAACATTCTTCTCTTGGACAGCCTTAGCACATTTATTGGAAAACCAAGGTTTAGATAAAGGACGAGATTTTAAAGTGGAGTGTGGGTTAAGGTTTCTATTCCTGCAAGAATAATTTCACTGACACGATCTGAGCAAACGTTGACATCAGAAGTTTTTAAACAGTAATCCGACCAAGGAAAAGAAATCTTGAAGGTCATTCCATTTTGCATTCTTGTAATGCCAAACAATACGAGGTTGGGAATAGCCATGAGATAAAGCTCCATTGGAGAAGAGACAATCACCAAGTTGTGATCTGAGGTGCCTAAAGGATCTCTTACTTCGACCGTGTACTTAGAAGGGTTGTTTGTGAGAAAAAGATCAAGCGTATTGGCTATACGATTAGGATTGTCCAGCATTCTTTTAAGTAAATGAACAATCTGTGCTAGGTCATTAGTAATTGCAAAAGCCTCAGCATCTCGACCTGCTGGGTCGGTGTGACTAGAAAAAGGAAGCCAGCTGGAGTTGTGAACATTAAAATCACCAAGGAAAATTACTTCACTGTTAGGAAAGTTGGACTGGAGAAAGTCAAGTTGCAAAGAGAGGAAGTCAGAGAGCTCCAAGTGATTAGTGAAGTTGGGAGAACATTAGAGAAAACAGATGAATTTAACACAATGAGGTAGAGAGATTTTAAGCCAGAGAAGATTCCAAATTGCCAAGTCTCTGACAGGGAATATCAGAACGGACATATGCACAAGTACCACCTTTGAGGCGAAAGGAATCATACAGCGAATAATTTGGGCATCTGAGATTGAGCAGTAGATGAATCAACTGATAACTGAGATTCTGTCAGAAAAAGTACATGGGGTTTGGCAGACTGCAAGTGGAAATGGACATCATTGAGATTAGAATTGATACCACGTATATTTGTGAAATGAATTAGGTAGTCCTTGGGAGGTTTAGATCTTTTCGCAGATAAGCTTGCTCTATTAGTTTGACAATTCATGGTGTATTAAATAGTAAGAAAAAGTAGGTGGGACATGCTGTATGAAGTAATGAAATTTTTGGATATGGCATACACATGGTAAGAATATATCCAGATCCTTGACATAATGTGGCCTCCACAATGCTCCCCGCAAACACACTACTCTGACTCCCTCCAGTCACTATCTGGCAGAGTAGAGGTAGCAAGATTATACACTAGCTGATCCGGAAGCTTCCTATAGAGTTACCAATAGGTTCAGTCCGGTGTACTAACTAGCAGCCGGCCTGCGAACACCGTTTTAGAACTGTACTCTCGAAATGTAAGGAATATTGGATCTCGCCATGACGTTCATCATAACCTCAAAAGTCATCAATCATACTGCATGATGGAAGAGATAGGGAAGGGTTGACCGGAACTTAGCTCTAGAAACTAAACATGGGTTCCACCACTTCAAGCCTCCAATAAGCAAAGTGGTGGTATTTCACCGGTTGATGAGAGTCATCTACCACCTAGTACTGCCTGATAACATAGAGGGGGCGGCGTTTCTCCATGTGGTGTGGGCGCCACACCTAGGCCCCTGCTTACGTTGGTTCACACCTGGGTCACCCACCATGTACTTGTGCATGGAGGTTATACCCAGGATTACTAACAGTCCCACCATCGTGAAGGTGCAAGCAGAGGATTTGGCTGTCAAAGACCATCCGGACTTCCCCGAAATTGGGTCCACTTGACTTGAGTGTCACCCGCGTTTTAGACTCCCAGGTAGCAAATACAGCTTGTCTGGCATATCTGAGAGAATGTCTGTGACAACCTCAAGGACCAGCTTGTTTCAGCTTGTCTTACCATAGGGTTCGTTCTATTTGTTCTCTCTTTGCTGCCTGAGAACAACGTCCCCTAGTCCAGACCCTGATGACCTTGTTCAGCAATTGCTCATTTCCTACTATTAGGGATTTTTACTGGCCCTAATTCATTGTTTGTTAGTAGTACCGACATCACTGGAAGGGATTGGAATGTCAAGAGCATTCTCAGAAACAATGATTAGGCCATTTTAAATGTCAGTTCTAACTCCTTCCACTGCCTACATTTATTGCTGTTGATCTCTTTATATGCTCCCCGTTTCTGTAACCTGTGTGTACACGGGAGGTTGAATAAAATCTTTATGGTAGTAATCACTTTCACATGATATCCAGCCTTTTGAATGGGAGACATGCCAGCTGTAGAGGATGCCACATTGTAAGATTGATAATGCCGACTCTGAATGCTTTCAATCTGAACACCACCACAGTCACCCATGAGCTAAACAGTGAAACAGTTAAGTACATTACAGAAAGTATTATCCAAGCAGCAGCAGTTGCAATTCTGAAGACCTTGACTTGAGTTATGCCATTTCCAAAACTATAGTAGAATGCAGAGCAGCTTGAGATTCATAAAAAAATAGGCATTGGGGATATTTTATTGAATCCTACCACAGATAGTGCATGATATGTTAAGTGACGGAGCTAGAAGCAGTTTTAGATCTACTTCACATCATCTGTTACTCAGATAGTGATTTGGAAAATGCAGGACAGATACACATCATATCCTTCATCTATTCTAGAACATCATGGATGTGCAAACGCAGATCTGACTGCAATTTTTAGCACTCTAGGACAGATATTTGCTAAAGTCATTACTCTAGACAGATATTCGCATTGTACTCCCTTGAGTTTGTAACTCTCCAGAAAAATCTTAAACACAACATTTGAAGTCATCTTGAAATGGCTCTGTGGCTTTCATCCAGCCTTTCACAGAATGCTAACTGTAAGTAGCATATCTCTGTTCCATTTGAATGTAGCCAGCCAGACAACATCCATTGGCACCTCAGTAGCCAGGTGGGAAGGAGCAGCAGTGTGTAGCACACACTTCTTGATTAGACCGGGGTTTGAGCCCATCACCACCAAATACGGAGGATGTGGAAAGGTCAGGGAATGACCACCGCATATCCCTGGAGCAATATGGCCTTAGTTGCTAATGCTCCTAAAAAAGCCAAATAACAAATAACAACAACATCCATTATAAGGTGATTTAGCATCTTTCATCAGAATCTACAGATCACCTATCTCTTTCGACAGCAGATTATATTTTTAAGAGCAGTTTCACTCCTGGAATAAGGCAATCATCCTTGCTGTCCCCAAAATAGGAAAGGATCCAAAAATTTTGAACAATTACCATCTACCTTCCAATTGCTCTACCAAGCTGCTTGTGTAAAATCCTGTAAAGCAGGTATGTCAAACATGTGGTCCGCGGGCTGCATGCCGCCCGCACAAAGGACACTGTAGCGATTCGCAAAATCTGTTAATTGAAGTAATTTAGAATTTTGAATATCTCGCGCGGCTGCCATACGACAAGAATTCTAGCATTCTTGCCAATTTATTGGTGTAGGTACCTGGTCCTGATCCGAATTTCACGACCCACAAGTGGAAAAGGTTCCTCTATCGTTAAGGTAAACCGCTCGGCCTGAGTGAGAGAGTGGAACCAACGAGCATGAGGTAAAAACCCATTTATCTCGCTCGTAACAATACATAAGCTGGCCTAAATTTCGTTTCAGTTTTTTAACCGGTGATTTTATTTTTAATTTAATTTTATTATTTTCAGGTTGCACATCATCTTTAAAAAATGGCTAGTGCTTCTCCAGCTAAGAGAAAAAAGGAAACTGAACGAAGAATGGCGTGTTTCAAGAAAAATGGGAATTACAGTATTTTTGCACAACGGTGAATGGAAAGATACATTGTTTAATTTGCAACAAAAGCATTGCCATGTCAAAAGAGTACAACTTGAAAAGACATTATGAAATGAACCATCAATCTTACGATAAATATGAAGGCCCAATGCGTGTCTCAAGACTCAAGGAGTTGAAGGCTAACGTGAGACAGCAACAGACTTGTTTTACGAAAATTGAGAAAGGGAATGTCGCTTCCATTATTGCAAGCCATGAATTCAGCCGAATGATCACCATGAGTGGGAAATCTTACAGTGAAGGAGATTTTGTAAAGCAATGCCTTGTAAAAATGGCTCAAATTGTGTGTCCAGAGAAAGCACACTTATTCAAAGATATTTCATTAACCAAGAACACTGTTGGTGAACGGATTGATGAAATGTCAAGTGAATTGAAACAACAGTTGAAGGCCGCATCATCAAGATTTGAACATTTTTCTATTACTATTGATGAGACTGTTGACATCACTGGAATAGCACAGCTTGCAGTATTCATCAGGGCTTGTGACAGTGAATTTAATATTTATGAATAACTGATTGAACTGATCTCAATGCATGACACTACAACAAGCCAGGACATTTTTGAGAAAGTCGAGCAGGTTCTGCATGACTATGGTTTGGATTTGAGTAAACTTGCATGCTTATCTACCGACGATGCTGCGAATATGGTTGGCAGACATAATGGTGTTACTGCCATGTACGAACAAAAATAGAAAACTCGCATCCAGATTCATCATTTGCACATTTTCACCGCATTATTCATCAGCAGATTTTGTGTTCAATGATTTTAAAATTGGATCATGTGCTTAGTTTGGTCACAAAGACAGTGAACTATATCAGAGGCCGTGGTCTCAATCGCCGTCAATTCAGCCAGTTGTTGGAAGATAAGGATAATCAGTTTACCGATGTTCCATTCTACGCAGAAGTCCGCTGGTTGTCATGTCACAAAGTGCTGAAAAGATTTTATTTTTTGAGACAAGAAATAATTGTTTTTGGAGATGAAAGGTCAAAACAAGGATGAAATAAAAGATGAAAGTTGGCTCCAGGATCTGGCTTTTGCTGTGGACATTACTGCACAATTAACTGATCTTAATTTGAAATTACAAGGTAAAAACAATCTCATCACTCAGTTGTATGATGACATCAAGTGCTTCATTACAAAACTAAGCTTATGGAAGTCACAGTTGTCAAATGAAAATTTAGTTCATTTTCCTAAGTGCAAAGAGCTGAAAAGCACTGCCAATACTGAGTCTGTACTTAGCTTTGCTAAGTATGACAGTCACCTGGAATTGTTGTCAAATGAATTTCAGGAAAGATTTCGTGATTTCTCATCTTTTGAACACCACTTTGCATTATTCTCAGCACCATTCACCTTTGATGTTGCCAAAGCAGAAAAAAGACTGCAGATGGAACTATTAGAAATGCAGTCGGATTCTACACTCAGAGCAAAGTATCTTGAAGTGGGGATACCTCATTTCTTTTCATACCTTCCTGAAAAGTTTAAAAACTTCAGAAAGTTTGCCACAAGGATTATGGCAATGTTCGGTTCTACCTATGTGTGTGAACGGTTATTTTCCTTCATGAAATCAACAAAAACTTCTCAGAGAACAAGACTGACTGATCAACACCTCTCATCTCTGATGAAAGTCAGAACTGCACAGACATTTCAGCCAGACATAGCAAAAATTGTCATTAAAACGAGGTGTCAAGCCAGGACAAAACACTAAAAATAGTCGGAAATAAATGTTCATTTTGAACTGTTGTAATTTTTGTACAATGTATTTGTTGCTGTTGCATACAAGTCTATGTTGCCGTTTAAAATTTCTTTTTTTTTTTTTTTTTTCTTTTGTTAAACTACTTCATTACTTTGCATTCATGAATGTGGCTAGCTGCTAAACCATTTGTATGCACATTGTATGTTTCTAAGTTTAAGTAATAAAAATATTCTGCAATAATTTTTATTAAATGACTTCAATTAGTTGTCGTGTGCGGCCCTCATGACAACACAAATGTGACCCATATGGCCGTCGGGGGACCCTCAGTTTGACATGCTTGCTGTAAAGGATGGTCAGTGCTGACCTTGTGAGGTTTTTAGAAGCTAATGATCTCCTTTCTAGAATAATGTGCCTACCAAAGGAACTCTAATATTTAATGATTTTGAAAACGTTTGAGATGCTTTCCTGAAATGCAAGCAGTGGTGTTGGTTTTCTTTGATATACAATGAGCATATGACATGGCTTTGGGATCTGGCATTTCAAAAGACATCCGTCATTTTTCCCTTAGGACTCACTTAGTAGTTTTTATTAAAAAGTTTGTTACACTTCTCATTTCAAGTTCATGTGTATTCCCCCCCCCCCCCCTCCATAAAGAAGAGGGTCTTTCTGAAGGATCTCTTCTCAGTGTTGCACTTTTTTTATCCTCAAAATTACTCTTACTGACAACTTCCTCCAATTGTGAACTGCCCTCTTTGTTAATAACTTCAATATTTTTTCTCAGTCATGTAATATGAGGATCACTGAAAATAAAATGCAGCAAGCCCCTGACCATCTCTCCTCTTGGATAATATTTTCAGGTTCTCATCTCAGAAGACTTTTTGCATTGACTTTTCCAGAAATGGAACCTTCACCTGTATGAGAACTAAACCTCAGGCAGAACATCATTCTATTAGCACCCAAGACAAAATCTTGGAAGCCTGTATTCATTTAATAAGTAGATATCTAATAATTCATGAGGAGATCACCACCCTTTACTTTGCCTCTATTGTGCACTTGTCCAACCATAAATTAGATTATGGATCTTAAGTGTATCTATCTGCTAGACCCTGTTCTTCATCATGCCAACTTCATTCCAACTTGATCAATCATGTCCAGACATTATACATCAGAGCAGCTAATTTTAAAAATATCTATAATAGCTGTTAAACTACCAGCCATCCCTTTAATATTCATGTCCAAGAACCTCAAAGAGCAAAAATTGCCCATTTATCTAAGTCTCCACTTCTACTCTGTCATGCTAATCCACCATCATGCAACTTTAAAAATTGGGGAAAGGCCAGCACTGTACCTTCTGTCAATCTGCAGCTCAATGCTCCCCATTGAATTGCACACTCCAATTTCCTGCATGATTTCACTGATGGTTCGAAGTTGTAATCATCTGACTTCGAGCATCCTGCACAGGACTGGATGAGGTATAATCCTCATCTGTCCAGGGTTGAGCAAAAGCTAAAATTTTGTTTTCCCCCCTTATTTATCATCATCAGTAGCCTTGTGATTGGTCAGCTTCTCTGATGAGCTGTCTCCACCTTTGTCTATCCTGTGCCATTTGTTTTAGTGCCTCAAAATTTCAATGTTCTTCTTCGTCCAGCAGCATCCTGGTGAAGATTTTTTTGGTCTTTCCCTAGGGCGTTTTCCCTCCACAATCCCCTCTTTGGCATCCAGAAGCAAACCACATGACCCACCCATTTGAGTCTAGTTGATCTTATTCTACCTAGAATTTTACTTTG
The DNA here is from genome assembly GCF_048544385.1 of Mastigoproctus giganteus. Taxonomy (NCBI): domain Eukaryota; kingdom Metazoa; phylum Arthropoda; class Arachnida; order Uropygi; family Thelyphonidae; genus Mastigoproctus; species Mastigoproctus giganteus. Next base: position 110,121,687 of record NC_143578.1, read on the forward strand.
TTCTTGCACACATCTTAATACTTACACATTTGACACTTTTTCAGTCCATCTCCATCCACACCCGCACCACCACCACTTCTCGAAGGCCTCAAGTCTCTTTTTGTCGCTATTTGTAAGAATCCATGTCTCTGCTGCATATAGTGCCACTGACTGTAAGTCATTATTATCTTCTTCCTAATTTCCTGTGACATCTTCTTCTGTGTAATCAATGATAGTTTATTCTTGAAAAATTGTTTTGCCATTGCAATTTCGGATTGAATCTCAGTTTGACATGAAATGTCTTGTGCAAATAACTTTCCTATATACCTAAAGTGATCTACTTGTTTCATTCTTACTCCATTGACCTCAATTCAGAAGGGAATTGACCTTTTATCTATTATTGTTGCCTTTGTTTTCATCACATTTATCTTCATTCCATACTTCAACACTTTCTTATTTAGTCTTCTGATAATTTTTTGCAGCGTGGCAGAGCAACTTGATAGTATATGTATTTATAGGCTTCTAATATTTATTTTTATGCATATTTATTTAATACTTATATTTATTATATATTCAATTTATACTTTTGGATGTAGTGGACCATTTTTCCTAGTCCTTTGAAACATTTTGTCTTTATTTTTTTTTCATTTTGCTATCTTGTTTTCATGCATTGGAGCCTCTATAGATGATGGAACAGTGAAACTCAAATCAAATCACATACATTCTGTATTAGCATGCATTTAACTTCTGAATGTGAAGCTTTTGTCTCACTCAGGCTGCTTTTGTTAAAATGTCTGATCCTTCATCCCTTTTTGGATTCAGTAGAGATCCCTATGGACTGGTTACATGTGAACGTATCCCCAGTTCACAAAGGAGAATCAAAAGGTGACATGTAATTACAGACCTGTTAGTTTGACTTCTGTTCCATGGAAAATAATGAAGTCACTGGTTAATGATGTAATGCAGGATCGTCTTGACAGGGATTCAGTTAGACTTTGATATGGCCAAAATATACCTGCAACCTATAGATCTTTGCAGGCCTCTTTATATACAGATACTGGTTGGTTGCTCCACCCATTTACTCTGTATTATTATTTTTCTATTGGCTTGTTTTGTCTAAATTAACATTGTTATTTTAGCTGTCTCTGGTTATGCATAATCATATCTTTCACTTTCACTTTCTTTATCTCTTTCTGCTGCTAACAGTTCAGAGGTAAGAAGAAATCACTACGCAGGAATTCACACTAGTGACTTAATGGCTGTTGATCTCTCTGACAACGAGCATGAGATTATAGATGAAGATATTTTGCAAATCGCAGCTTAAATGATCATCATTCAGTCATTAATGGTGCAACAGACAAATGTCACTATAAAGGAAGGTGAAAAATCTAAGGGCAAAAAAGATGAAACAAAAGAAAGCTTTTAAGAGTAGTAAAGAAAAAAAGAAATGGATGAGAAAGAGAAGAGGAAAACTAAATCCTTGTTCAAACCTATGGATAGAGACAAAACACAAATAACTGAAAACTCTAAAATTGTACAGACTGCAATAGTACTTGGAGAGAGCTGAATTAAATGATACTCATCATGACTCATAGTTTCTAATTCAACTAACTGAAGTTGAATTAGAAACTATGAGTCATGATGAGTATAATTTAATTCAGCTCTCTCCAAGACCGGGCCCTTCCAACATTGCTAATATGCGTAATCCTAAGAGAGCTATGCAGGACTCTTCTAACTCAGGTGACTGTTTATTGCAATAAAGCACTCTAGTACTGGATGGAGGAATCTTTTAAGACGGACATTTGGGACAAGTTTGAGGTGGATGCCATTGAAGAGCACATAGAAAATCAATGTGCTTTCTGCTAGACTACCAGATTGAAAGCCAAAGACTATGTTATAAACATCAAGGAACAGTTCATAATCAATACAGATGTTCAGAGAAGGTTTGAATGAACTTCTAAAAGTTATCAAGAAGCATTACGCGAGAAAAGCTACAGCAAATAAGAGTAATTCCTGCCAAGAAGGTGCTTACTGAAACTGATTTGGATATTAATAAAAACAGACAGTGTGTTCATCAAAAGAAATTACAAGTGACATTTGAGAACCCTAGAAGAGGGTTCTCAAAGATATTAGTTTTTGATATAAAAAGAGATATGACAAAGAAAGACTACTTAGAACAACTTTGGCTAAAAAAATCTGGAGGAGGAAAATATTATCAAGAAAACAGTACATGATCATCGGTGCTTTCTATAAATAGTCCTAAAGACAGGAAGTCTGATGATTGGATTTTAGAGGTTTCTGGTCATAGCAGAAAGGTTCTGAACTCTCATGGTCGGATCTTTGGCAGTTGTACAGCTTATAGAACAGAAGATAACTTCACTATTACTCAGTGTTATTAATTTGTCGCCTACAGGCATATTTATAAATACCGGGAATCCATAATTAATTGACCACATTACAAATGTTATGTGAAGGATCAGGCGTATTATATACACATAAACTAGAGCTGATATACAAATAATGTTTATGTATAAAATTCAAATCTATATTTATAGTGCAAAGGCAGTACCGTTGGGAATATGGAGGTGAGGTACTTTCAGGCAAGTCCATTAAGTGATATAGAACAGTTTAAGGGATCTGTCAGTCCTGCATAAGAAGGGTGCAGGTCAGGCTGCGATACGTATCAAGAATGTTGGATGCATTCATGAAAGTTTGACATGCAGCCTAAGGAAATCCATCAGTCATGCTAGTAGAGAACTAGAAATGTCCCAATCAACCATTCACAAGCTTCTCTGCCACTGTCTAAAACTTTATGTATACAGAATACAGCTTGCACAAGCATTGAAATTGGACGATCTGCTACATCAGAGAACGTTTGCTGCGGATATGCTCAGTCAGATTGAAAATGATAACTTCCTGAACAAAGTTGTTTTTGGTGATGACTCCACTTCCCATCTGTCTAGTAAGGTCAACTACTATATGAAGTTGTTTATTCTATTTCTAGTTTATTGTTAGTCTATTTCTCTCCAGATTACCTTCCTAACTTCACCTCCCATTAGCTAAACAGACTCTTAACCATATGACTTTAACTAACTTTTAACCATAATACATAACACTTGCATAAAATAAATATATACTTGCTAGCTCTATTACTTTTTTGCTTGCTCTTTGTTGATAGTTATTGCTTCTGTTTATTTAACCGTTTTGCGTTTATTTGTAGATCACTTAGGATTCTTTTATTTGCATTAATCTCAGGTCACTTGACATGATCTATGTTGCCACTGCACCATCAAATTATTATTATTATCATTTTTTTACATGCAGCTTACAGATAGAAATACTGATTCTTCATAGCCATAGGCTTTGTTGTAAAAACAGCAAACATAGATGTGTAGTAATGTCTTCTTCTTATGTAGACTTCTTTGAAATTATATGTGTGTGTGTGTGTGTGTGTGCGCTTAAACATTTTGTAGCCTCATTAATATAGAGTTTATGGAATTCCCCCACGTTTTCTACGAATGGATTCCAATGTGTTTTTGATATCATATCATTTTTCATCATATCTTGCCTATTAAAATAATCATTTAGAGTTATCCACTGTTTCTGAGTTGCACCTTATTTGAAAGTTTCAATAAAGGTTAGTATATCTTCCCTTGAGAAATTATTCAGGAATTGTTTGTGATGTACATAAGCCATATTTTTATTTGAAATAGATTGCTTATTGTAGATTTTCTCTAGGTGAAATTAACAATAGATCATATTTTAATTCAGTATTTACTTTGTTTCAGACCATGGCTGCAACCAAGAGAAATGCAGGATTAACATCGGCAGTTCCTCGGCAGTCCCTGAATGATGAAGAATTGGTAAGTGTATTGGTAAAAATGATGTTTTAACATGTTACCACAACTTTAATGACCATTTTTACTTCCGTTTTTTTTTTTTTTTTTTTAGCTCGTTTTTACTCTAAACTACTCTGTTTTGCCCACTTAGAATTGCTAAGACCTTGAACAAAAAGTTAGCTTACTTGCATTGTTCAGTAAAAGTTTTCTGAATCTTATTGAATAGGATCAGAATGATATTTCCAAAACAAGTTTTTAATCAAGTGTTAGTATGTTAAAAGGACTAAATTTCACAGAAATTTTTGCTGTGTATATCTCTAAACCTGGAATTGGCATAGTTATTTTTAGAGCCATAGAGGCTGCTTCAAGAATAATTTCCCCTCAATATTGGTACCTGCGGTGAGGGGACTTCACATGCATACAATTGATCTTTCAAAATCTGGATTGGTCTTCCAATCCAGATATTCAACACTTTCTCCCAGTATTACTACGCCGCACGCAATAGACGATCATGTCCTGAAATCTACGGGGAACAAGACCAAAAGCTTCGCAACGATGAGCAAACCTTAAATGCTGTTCTGCTTGGCTTCACTAACAGTAAGTTTTTGAAACTCTCAGATTGCACCATAATGATTTAAGTGAAAGTGGATATGTGGCTCCTGCACATCTTTTACTTACTACGAGGGTGGTGCAAGCTAAAGCAGCCTGAATTTCAGATGTTTACAAAGGCAAGTGGGAAAATTTGCCAGATTAATGGAGGAGGATAGTGCCAAGCGTAATATTAGAAACGGAATTCGGCTTGCAATTTTATATGTAACTTGAACAACAAACAGCTAACTAAAGAAAAAGTGGAGGTTTTAAACTTAGATGCAAAGTTTGTGTTGGTCGCCCCAAATCCTCTGATAGAAGAAATAGCCGTGGGTGTTGAAAGAGCTGTGACCAAGTTACCAGCTGTCATGGATGATGAGATCCACACAAAAACCTGTGAATTTGAGTCAGGCTTGCGCAGCTCCTTCCAATCTTACTGTTATCCAGAGGAAGATGCTCAGGGAGCTGAGACAGGACGACGGCGTCTTGGTTTTACCCGCAGATAAAGGGAGGCTATCAGTAATCCTTAGCAAAGTGAATTACTGCAACAAAGCCTTGGAACTCTTAAACGATAAGGCAACATATAAGGTTACTCATAGGAATCCTTTGGTAGGTTTGGAATGGCAGGTGAACAGAATCCTGCAGGGCTGCGTGAATGCTGCTGCAAAGATTACCAAAGATAAATATTGGACACTGCATGCCACAGGTTGCCAGCTACCTAGGTTTTATGGCCTACCAAAAATTCACAAGGCGGGGATTCCACTTAGGCCAATCGTTTCATTTATGGGAAGCTCTACATATGTATTGATCAGATTTCTAGCCAGACTATTTTCCCCTATCATTGAATGTTAGAATTTTACTATCAAAGATAGTGGAGACTTTGTATAGTTTATAAGTTCTCAGACCATTGAAGAGGGTGAGACCATAGTGTCACTCAATGTGGTTTCTTTATTTATGTGTATTTCCATTGACCATGGGGTGAAGTGCATATGTATGGCATTAGAGAGGGATGACATCCTAAGGGACAGGACTTCCTTGAACGTGGAGAATATTTTTAGTGGGGTGGAGCTGTCTCTCAAGTACCACCATGGTATTTCAAACCACAATGTATAAGCAGGTTCATAGCGATGGCTTCCTCGATTAATGCTCCCCGATTTGTATCAAATATATCTATCCCAGGATTTTTATCGGGTCTGTCGCCCCATGCGTGTGTGGAAATGATATGTCGATGATACATTTGCCATTATATGGAGGGGGGGGAGAGAGAGAGAGAGAGAGGACGGAGTGCTCGGTTTTCTCAATAGCTTCTTTCCTTTTATTCAGTGTATCTCAGAGATGGAAGTGGACGGTACCCTCCCTTTCCTCCATTTCCAGTTCCAATGCACGTATGGAGGATACTACCCATGCTCCTGAAAAACACCTGCCGTGATCCTTGAGATATTTAAGGATGTACTGTAGCACTTGAAGTATTACTGTTGAAAAAGGAGGCAGATGCCTTTGAAAGCTACGATTGTATTTTTATTGTTATTCTTTGATTTATATCGGGTTTTATTTCATTGTACATATTATATATGCTTTATATTTATTACCAGTTTAATTTTAATCCAGTTTTTACTTTACCATTTTTTATTTTAATAAAGAATCAGTTTTACAGTTGGTGTAATATTATTGCAGTTATTATGAATTTGAACATCCCAGAGGCCTGTTTGAAGAACACTCACTAATTGCTGTCATAGTGCCCTTACATGCACTTATTGTGATATAAAGGACACAGAATTATAGTGTATTAATTGCCAAGGAGAGTACCACTAATAATCTTGAGCATACTAGTGACGGAAAGAGGAAAAGTAGATATAAATATTAAAACCAGAGCTGAATATATCATATCAGTGTGAGACTAGAAAAGAAGTGAAACCTATAAATACCAAAAAACCTATATACACACAAAAGGTTGGAAGTGTTCCATCCAACACAAATGGAAATGACTACTCCACCAAAAGAATCATTCACTCCCCTTACCCAGTATTTTTTGACTATTATAAACCCAACCAGAAAACTCAGTCAGCTGCTGCTCCAATATCATTATCTCATAATGTTCTGCTGCTACTGACATACATTGTTAAAAAAAAAAAAAACCAGCAGAGAGCCAAGCACAAAAGGTAGTACAAGAAACAGTTGATGTCGAAGTTATAGACATATCAATACTCGGGTCTTTAGCATTAGTAGAGGCATATGATGCAAGAAAGCAAGCTTATTTAGCATCAGCCAAAAAAAAAAAAAAAAAAAAACACACCACTCCCATTTCACCCCTCTGTTCGCTCGAAATAACTGTCCAGTTGAGCCTTAAATTTGTTTAGGCTATCAACTTCAACAACAAGTGATGGAAGTCGGTTCCACCAACCAACCACCCGCTGGCCAAAGGCAAATTTCCGCACATCTATCCGACATCCATCCTTCCTCAATTTTAATTTATGCCCTCTGAGCTGATTATTCTGAGCAAGATGAAGAATCCCATTGGCATTGAGCATGCTCAAACCATTCAGAGCCTTATACACCTCTATCAGATCACCTCGCCAGTGCCTATTCTCCAGACTCTGTAATTTGCAAAACTTAAGCCTTTCTTCGTAAGAGCAACCCTTTATTCCGTTCACTAATCTTGTTGCCCTTCTCTGTACCCGTTCCAGCAGCTCTACATCCTTCTTGAAATGAGGCCTCCAGACCTGTATACAGTACTCAAGATGTGGCCTAACCATTGCCTTATACAAGGGAATAATCACCTCCTTATCCCTGCTAGAAAAATTCCTGTATATCATTGACAAGACTCCATGAGCTACTCTTGCAGCTTGTCTGCACTGTTAGAGAACTTCATATCTGCCTGCACAATTACCCCCAGGTCCTTTTCATTCTCCACCACTGTCAGTGTAGTACCGCAGAGTTGATACGTTGCTCTGGGGTTACTGTTTCCCATATGTAGTACTTTACATTTGTCAATGTTAAACTTCATTTGCCACCTCTCAGCCCATCTGTTCAACCTTTCCAGATCCTGTTGCAGCAGCATAGCGTCAGTGGTGTCCTTAACAACCCTGCCAACCTTTGTATCATCTGCAAACTTGGACATTAAACTTGATATCCCATCATCAATATCTTTCATAAACACCGAAAACAACAACGGACCCAACACTGAACCCCGAGGAACTCCACTAATAACATTAGTCCACGTTGAGCAGTGTCCATTGATTACCACTCTCTGTCTTCTGCCACTCAACCATCCCCTTATCCATAGCAGCAATTTGCCTCCAATGCACACTGCTCCAATTTGTGCAGCAGTCTTCCATGTGCAACAGTATCAAAAGCCTTTCTAAGATCCAAATATATAATATCAAAGTTATTCCCTGCATCCAGTTCTTTTGTGACTACATCATAGTATCCAATCAAATTGGTCAGGCAAGACCTGCCCTTAACAAAACCATGTTGCGTCTGAGCTATAACTGAATTCTTTTCTAGATGATCCTGCAGTGCTTCTTTAACCAGTGCCTCCATTAATTTATCTGGAACAGAAGTTAAACTAACAGGTCTATAATTACTTGTGTCAGCCTTTGATCCTCCTTTGTGAATTGCGGTTACATTTGCACATCTCCAGTCTATGGGTACCTCCCCAGAGTCCAAAGAAGCTGTCATAATTATGGCTAGGGGTTTGCTTACTTCGTTCGCTGCCTCCTTTAATATAACTGGATAGATCCCATCCACCGCAGGTGCCTTTTTTATGTTTATCCTCAACAATCTCTCCTCCACTTTCCTCTCAGTTATTACAAAATCAACCAGCTCACTGCCAATGTTTACTTTACCTACATCATTCTCCTTCCTGAATAACTCCTCATGCGTGAATGTAGATGCAAAATACTCGTTTAGATTGTTAGCCACCTGAGCAGGATCCTCAACTGTTGAACCATCAATATCCAGTGGACCAATCTGATTCATCCCTTTCCTTCTTGAGTTTAAATAGGTAAAGAACTCTTTTCTGTTTTTCTTTGCATCCCTTGCCAAGGATTTCTCGTAATCTTCCTTCACCTGCCTAACCTCCTTTGTAACTTGGTTGCATATCAACTTGTATCTATCATAGGCTTCTGTGTCATGTGTTAATTTGTAAGTATCCCATGCATTCTTCTTCTCTGCCATATGCCTCATTAGTTCATCTGACATCCATTTTGGCCTAAACCTTGAACAATATTTCTTAGTTGGTATGTAAAGCCTGGTAGCCTCCAAGATTAGTTCCTTGAATGCTTCCCATTTTGAGTTTGCTGTTGGTAACATCATCAGTTGGTCCCACTGTATAGAATTTAAATACTGTCTCAGACCATCATAGTCGCCTTTATGAAAACAAAAACCCTTCCCTTTACCTCTGATGGTAGTTACCTCCTTGAGTAAATCCCACTTCAACACACTGTGATCACTCCCACCTAGTGGTTCATTTATCTGCAGATTCTTAATGCACGAAGAATCACTACTGATAATCAGATCAAGAGTATTGCTCCCTCTTGTTGCCTCATGAACATGCTGATGTAGAAAACAATCATCCAATAAATCCACAAAAGCCTTGCTAGTGTGCGAGTGACCAACCCACAAATTCCAGTCACTATCTGGGAAATTAAAATCCCCCATTATAAGACTCTCTGATTTACTGGCCCACTCTATTTCCCTGTACAATATCTTATTATACTCATCAGAGTCATTAGGCCTAAAGCACACTCCTACTCTCAATTTTGATTTCCCTATGCTTATGTCACACCAAACTGACTCGACACTGCCCTGTCCATCGATGTCGACTGGCTTCACTTCCTTGGATTTTATGTGTTTCTTAACTAATAGTATAACCCCTCCTCCCCTCCCGTCCTGTCTATCCTTTCTATACACATTGTATTCCCCAAATTCCAGTTCCGCATTCCTTATATCTGTGTGAAACCACGTCTCTGATATCCCAACAATATCTGCCTTTGATGTTTTGAGCAATACCTCAAATTCATCAAATTTATTTACCAAACTCCTAGCATTGGTGTACACGCAGGTATACATGCACCTGTTTCTATTCTTGGCTACCCTAACATAACCCATGTGTTTACTTGTACCGCAATGACTCCCAGCAGTCTCTGAAATATCCTGCATCTTGTTTTTCAGGCTTCTGCTCATTTCAATAGAAGCAGTGCAAGAATCACTTCTACCTCTGCCAGTGGCTACTGCTAATCTATTAGTCCTTGTATCCCTCCCAACTAGCAGTTTTCTGACCCACCTAACTCTGCCTCGACAGCATCAGCAAAAATTCTGGCACCCTTTCTATTGAAGTGTATCCCATCCCTGTAGAAGCAATCTCTCCTGTTAACAAGTACAGTCCAGGCTGAAAAAAATTCTACTCCTTGAGCCTTGCACAATCCCTCCAGGGCCGAATTGATCGACAAGGCTCTCATCATATACTCCCTCCTACCGTGTCTGAATTAGAAAGTGTCTGCAGAATTGCAGACACTTTCTAATTCAACCCTAATTCATGGCTTTTTTTCAACAGTGACCTGTACTTGCTAAGTAATTCCCCCGGTCTCCTGCTCTTAATATCATTAGTGCCAACGTGTACAACTATATCACCTTTTGTGCCCTTAAAAGATGATATCCGCTCTACAACGTCATCAACCTTTGCCCCTGGCAGACATACCCTGGTCCTATTCCACCTATCCTTTTTGCAAAGCATGTTCCCCGCTTCCCTGACAATAGAGTCACCAACAACTACTAGTTCCTTGCAAAGAGTTCCTGTCTTGGAACTCTTTGCAAGGGAAGAATTGAACACAGGATAGTGCCACACTTTCCAAGAAATGAATGATCCAAGAGTGGGAAAAATAAACTCTCAGCACTTCGGAACCAACCAAGGAATCCATCAAGCCCAAATAATGGCTAAAATTGTTATGGATGTGGAAAAATTTTGATGACATCAAAGTCCTCCTGCAAATTATGACTCAGATTTTGTTTTGTAGGAGGCATACCCAAAGTCAAATGAAGAGGCTTTCTTACATAATGATATTATTGTCTGTAAAGATAAAATTGGTAATGGATCTGTCCACAGAGGAATTGCTAGCTGTGTGGGCATCCAGACCCCACTTCAGCCTTTCATGATCAGCTTATCGCTGGTGTATAGATCGGAATTGCAATTCAGTTTCTATTAACAATCTACTCCCTCTGTTTGTCTCCTAAGAGGCAAATAGATTAATCATATGAGGTGGGATATAGATATAGCTTGCACTTTGCCTTTGCAAATACATAAAAATTAATACATAGTTTCACACCAGTTGTTATATTACTACTACTCTGTATGCTACTAATCAGCTGTTAAAAATTCATTTCAAATTGACTATTTTTTTTTTTTTTTAGAAATGTTGCACTGCTGCCATTAACCTTTTGTTTTATCCTATTTTCGTGGTGGCAATTTTTTCACTCACTTACTCTTCTGCATATATGACTCCTGATTATACATGTCACAACAAGAATGACAGTTCAGTTAGAGAAAAAATTCAGAAGTCTGTACAAAGTTCAAACTACATTTTTGGCTGAATCTTTTTAATAATGCTCTAAAAAGGTTTAATAAGAGAGGTGAGTATAACATTTGGATTTACTGTGTATTAAGAAAATTGTACTTTAAATGTTATGATGAATTCCCAATACTTATATACAAGACTTATCAGTGGAGCTAAGGAGTTGATATATCCTATTATATAAGCAGGTTTTTAGGCCACATCTTGAAAATACTATATACAGATCTGAAAGCTTCCTTTTAGGAAACACCTGGATCTCTTGGTTTCAGTCAACAAGATCCATCTGGAGTGTAAAATGGTACCTCTCTGAAAAATACTCGTTCTGTAAATTGTATATCTGGAAATTAGTCACCTATGAGGAGACTTGATTGAAATGTTTAAGGCTGTAAATGAATTGAGTAAACTAAATGGCAGTGGCATCTTTCCTCATTCTCAGATGACACATGCCCAAAGGGGCATAAATTTAAATTGGAAAAGGATGGTTTCAAGATATGTATGAAAATTTGATTTGTTCAGAGACTAATTGAGTGCTGAAACCATCTTCCATGCAGCGTTACAGAAGTGGTTTCAATAAATTTAAAGAAGGATTGGATAAATGAAGTAGGTAGGTTTTAGATTTTTGCTCATGCCCTATAAGTTTGCTGCTTGCAAAATTATGACAGTACTGATACTAAGGCAGATTGGAATGTTTTTGCTCACTTCATAATTTTGAAGACCTCCGTGTATATATATATAAGCAGTTTCTATTAACGGGAAAAAAAAAGGGTGCTTAATGATTTTGTAATAACTGAGAGCAAAGTGGAGGAGAAATTGTTGAAGTTACACATAAGAAAGGCACCTGGGGTGGATGGGATCTATCCAGTTATATTAAAGGAGGCAGCAAAGGCAGTAAGCAAACTCTTAGCCATAATTATGAGAGCATCCTTGGACTCATGGGAGGTCCCCACGGACTGGAGATGTGCATATGTATCCCCAATTCACAAAGGGGGATCGAAGGGTGACACGAGTAATTACAGACCAGTTAGTTTAACTTCTGTTCCGGGTAAAATAATGGAGTCACTAGTTAAAGATGCATTGCAGGATCATCTAGACAAGACTGCAGCAATAATTCAAACACAGCATGGGTTTGTTAAGGGAAAGTCTTGTCTGACAAATTTGATAGGATATTATGATGTGGTTACAAAGGAACTGGATGCAAAAAATAATTTTGATATCATATATTTGGATTTCAGGAAAGCTTTTGACACTGTTGCGCATGGAAGACTATTGTACAAATTGGAGCAGAATGGTATTAAGGGTGTGTTGCTACACTGGATAAAAGGATGGTTGAGTGGGAGAAGACAGACGGTGGTAATCAACGGGTGCTGCTCTTCGTGGACTAATGTTATTAGTGGAGTCCCACAGGGTTCGGTGTTGGGTCCATTGTTGTTTTGTATATTTATCAAAGATATTGATGAAGGTATATCAGGCTTAGTGTCGAAGTTTGCAGATGATACAAAGGTTGGTAGGGTTGTTAATGACAGTAATGGCAGTGTGCTACTGCAACAGGATCTAGAAAATTTGGGCAGCTGGGGTAAGAAGTGGCAACTGAAGTTTAACCTTGACAAATGCAAAGTACTGCATATGGGTAGAAGTGACTCCAGAGAAACATACCAACTGTGTGGTACTACACTTAAGGTAGTAGAAAATGAAAAAGACCTGGGAGTAATTGTGCAGTCATATATGACGTTTTCTGAGCAGTGCAGACAGGCTGCCAGGGCAGGTCATGGGGTTTTGTCAATGATATATAGGAATTTTGCTAGCAGGGAAAAGGAGGTGATTGTCACTCTGTATAAGGCAATGGTCAGGCCACGATTTGAGTACTGCGTACAGGTCTGGAGGCCTCATTTTAGGAAGGATGTGGATTTGCTTGGGTGTGTACAGAGAAGGGCAACAAGATTGGTGAGGGGAATGAAGGGATCCTCTTACCAAGACAGGTTTAAGTTCTGCAAATTGCAGTGGCTGGAGACTAGGCACCTGTGCGGTGAACTGATTGAGGTATAAGGCCTTGAATGGGTTGAGCACGCTGAATTCTGATAGGATCCTTCCACTTGTTCAGATTACGAACCTAAGGGGGCATAAATTCAAATTAAGAAAAGACAGATGTAGAATAGATGTGCGGAAATTTGCCTTTAGCCAGCGGGTGGTTAATTGCTGGAACAAACGTCTATCTATCGTTGTGGAAGTTGATAGATTAAATAAATTTAAGGAGGAAGTGGACAGGCATTTGGAGGGAATGGTGTGGTTTTTTTTTTTTTTGTTTTTTTTTTTGGTTGATGCTGCATAAGCTCATACACTTGCTTTCTTGCATCATATGCCACTACTACTACTACCATCCTAAAATTTTGGTTAATTGCACAAACACCTCTCTACAGCAATGGTGTGCAGTGAATTTTTATGTTGGTCATGCTATAGCATAGCAGAGTATCATTTTGAATTTTGTCCCTTCAATTTATGGAATTCATATACTTGTTTTTTTTATGATTACAGTACATTCGCTTTTAAAAATAAACAACTATAAATAAAAAAATATATATTTACCTACTTAATTTTAGTAAAAAATTCAAAAAACAGAAAGCGAGGACATACAATATTCCTGTACTTTTTGGACAGGTTAAATTTCATAAACCGTTTTCTCATACGGTCTATTGAATCATACAAAAATTCAGTGTTTTCACACTTTGCTGCTCACTTATACAACATCATTAAACCATTTAGACAGTTGATTAGGTCTGGCTTAAAAAATTGACACATTATTTAATAGTATTAAAGATATTATGCTTGGCATTCATGATAAATTATTTTCATTAGATGTTAACTCTTTGCCCACCAATGTAAATGTGGACTACGCTCTTGATGTAGTTTGGGAACTGTTAAACAAAGATTCTATTGGGATAAATCACAGTAAATTACCCAAAAACGAAAGGTTTAAATTAATCAAACTTCTTTTTGAAGCAAACTATTTTGTGTTCAAAGAAACTATATACAAACAGGTTTTCGGTGTACTGATGGGTTTGAACCTGAGCGGTCTTGTAGCACAAATCTATCTTGCCAATATCGAGGACATTCATTTAACACCGTTTCTCTCCTGCGTTTCTTACTATGGGAGATATATTGAAGATATACTTATTATAACAGATTACAACACCACTCAGGAAATTTTATGTGTGTTCAATAATATCCACATGAGACTACATTTCACACTGGAGGAGGAACAGATAGAAACAAAAGCCCAGAATTTATCAATCTAATTTATCATTTACTGAAAACCCATCAAATCGGGGATGTATCTGCATTACTGAAGTTATCATCCATTCACATATAAAAGATCTATTATATTTAACCAGTTTTTCAACACTCACAAATATTCCATGTCTGAACCCTCCTTACACTCAGAAATCATTTCACTAAACGGCAGGTTTTTAAATAGAGGCTATCCCCACTCCGTTATGAATCAAATCAGATTACAGGCTAAAAATAAAATAGCAAATATGATACCCATTAATAATACCAATAAAACACACTTTATTTCCATACTGTACGTTGAACAATGGTACAGGCAGCTAAATAAACTCTTTAGAAAAACTGAATTTATCGTGACACACTTGAAATGAAATGACACGAAAATTCTATCAATGTGTGACGGCTTTATCTAATTTCAGATTTCTGGTCTTTTCTGTGCAAGCGCCAATATAAATAATCTCTCTATATTTCAGAGTCAAATATACACACAAACACTTCGCGATATTCCCATCCTGTGACCGTGGCGATCAACCGAAAAGCATGGTCTGCTTAAGGAAGGGAAACAGCTGTGCATTTCATTTAATTTGAGTATTCATCCAAATCATAACTTTTAATCCGTTTAATTTTAATTGTTTTTAATCTTTTTAATTGTGATTTTAATTTATTATCGGAAGCAGTTTTAACTATTTACTCTGACACAATGTTTTCTCGCACTCGCGGTCGTGCTGTGGTGGTTTGATGTGTTTCGGGGTTGGGTTGGGTTGGGTCTCTTGGCTTTCAATTCTGTTGCACATCGGATTTGGTCATGAGTGAGGGAATTCGTTCATTCTTTTTTTTTTTTTTTTTTTTTTTTTTCATATTTTATCCGTCACATATGGAAGAGAATTAACTGGAATCATTCCACAAAAAAGATTGAAGTAATCTCTTACTTTTAGTAAATTCCACTATTCAATCCTTCTTGACAAATTCATCAGTTCCATTTTCATAAATATCTTTTGAATTTCGTAACCTGGGGAGCCAATTCTTTTCTATTGACACGTGAGCTAAACCCGACAATCGCATTTTCTCAGTTGAATTTCGTAGAAAAGTTTTGATTCTCTTCAATGCAAAAAATGTTCTTTCAAAAGTTGCAGTAGTATAAGGAATTGTTACAACTAGATTACAGAATGTGAAAATTTCTGGCATAGCATCAATCCGCCTCCCCCCATACCTCTCCTTCAATTCATGCACGGTACCAAGTACTATAGGTTTTGATACCTTTCGTGTTTGGGGTTTTCATAAAAAAAAAAAAAAAAAAAAAAAAGCTCATTGATATAGATGTATTGCATGAACTCCACCATACTTGTTCTAGAAACTCTTCCATGCAGTACTCAATATTTAATTCTTAAGGTGAATAATATCTAAATAATGGCTATACATTGCTTTTAGAGATTTTGAAGCATTCTCAGGAAAATTCTTGTGATAATTCTTTAAGTTTACTAAAATTTAATAGCTCTGAGAATAAAAGTTCTTCTAATGATGTTAACTGTACTTTTAATTTTTGCACTGGTGTGTCTGTGATTTCACAAAATAGCATTTTGTGCTGCTCCTGTGGCTGAACAAAATTTTCTTTTCTGAATCTCTTATTTGGCTTTGTTGTTTCTATATTGCTTTCTATTACTTTATAAAATCAGAGAATGTCTTCTTGTTAATTTTCAAGCAGCTTTGTAATCTTCTTTATTTCATTTATGCAATACACAATGGCTTGGTATTTTGCTTTAAGAACGTTAAATAAAACATCGCTGAACAAAAATATTTTCCTTGAATACCTTCAAGAGAAATACGAAATCAGGATCATTAAATATGTTCTTGATTCCAATAGCAGAGTCAATGGTTACTTCATCCCACTTTTTAGGGTTTTCAAAAAGGCTAATTAATGAAGCATGATTCTCCCTCATGGTATTCACTAGGCAGGAGGAGTAATTCTGCCTAGTTGGGGCAGCTTTTGGAATTATTTTCTTAATAATATTGTCCAGAGCATTAGAAGTTTTAGATGAGTTGGAAAAATAACTAGTCAAGCTATTTATAGTTAAATAAAATATCTTACACTCATTTATAATTCCACATGCTTGTGAAAGAACTGAATTCACTACATACATAAAACAGTGAACAAACATGGCCATGTTTTTTTCTTATACTTGCTACTCTGAAAATAGCATACAAATTTCTTACCTTCTGTATGCAAATTAGGTAAATTGGTTGTTGGCCTACCATTTTTCACTATTGCGTTTTTCTCTTCAAGTTATCTCTTTAAAAAACTATTATTTAAAAGTTCCGTGCACTACACTCCTCATCAGCCGTTATGAGTTACATAATCAAATTAAAATTTATTACAACATCCTTGTTTTAATATTAAAATGTATTAAAACATCATTGACCAAAGTGAAATGTATCAGCATGAAATCTGTTGTAAAACGGAAAAAAGTGACACAATAGCAGCATGATATCGGTAGTATTTTGCTGCATATATGTGACATCATCATGTGGTGACAGTGCTTCTATTGGGAGTCAAAGTTAGGAAGGTAATTAGGATAGAAATAGACACTCCTGCCTTCATATTACACTAATAGCTCAGCATGTGGAAGAATTTTAGTTTTAGGAAAGTAAAAAATACACTGCTGTTCAAAGAAAGTGCATCACCCTTAAAATTGTAATTGTTGTCCGAATAACGTAAGTACAGGTAGTTCTCGACTTTATGAGTTAATTGGTTCCTAGTGCGCGCACATAAAGCGAAAACTCGTGAAGCGGGAATTTATTTCCCATAGACATAAATTTAAAAATAGGGGTTACGTTCTCAACAATGAAATTAGTTAGCTAATTAGTTTATGTTTATACATTGATTGATTTGTACAAAGAAATGAAAACATAACCTGTAATATCAAGCAAATTATAATAATAAAGAAATTATTTATGACTTACAAATGCTAAACGAATGTTTATTCTTCATCATCATCATCGACGAAATGCACACTCGTTGATCACTCATTATTAGCTCGGCATTCGTTGGTTTGTTGCACAAGGTAAATTGGGAGCCTTCTTCTGAAATGCTTCTAGAGGCATTTGTTTCCAAATAATCTCTTCTCTTTATGAATTTCATGATTGCATACATAAGCATTTTTTTAACGGCACACTAAAATTGCAACTAACAAGATTTGCGTGAAGTAACAAGTTTACGAAGCTTAAAAAAAAGGAATGAAGAAAGATTCTGAAAATTTATTTATGTTTTTTATTCGACTGAAGATTTCAGAAATGTTTCAAGAGGCGTTTGTTTCCAAGATAATCTTCTCTTTTAATTATAAATATCACGATTATATGCATAAGCATTTTTCAATGGTACACAAAAATTGCCACTAACACGATTCGCGTGGAGTAACTAGTTAAAGAAGCTTAAAGGAATGAAGAGAAGATTCTGAAAATTTATTTGTTTTTTATATGATTGAAGATCTCAGTAAAGTGGAAACACATTTCACCATAATAACGTAAATAACTACATAATTCCAGCTATCGGTATTTTTGCAAATGCAAGATGATTAAGTTTCCTACCCGTTTATAATTGCTTGCAGTAAGTAACCGGAAAGTGCAAATTGTTTTTATTGTTTTACGGTCGTGACGTCCAGAAATGTGCCTTAGAAAAATATCACAAAGGTGTTTAAAATTGATTCTTATAACGGAACATATGATAATACGATAAAGCCTTGAATGGTTTGAGCATGCTCAGTGCTGATGGGATTCTTCCTCTTGCTCAGAATGATCACCTGAGAGGGCATAAATTCAAATTGAGAAAAGACAGATGTAGGATAGATGTGAGGAAATTTGCCTTTAGCCAGCGGGTGGTTGGTTGGTGGAATAGACTTCCATCCCCTGTCGTGGAAGTTGATAGCCTAAATATGTTTAAGGCTCAGCTGGAAAGGTATTTCGAACGAACAGAGGGGTAAAGTGGAAGTGGTTATTTTTTATTTATTTATTTATTTTATTTTATTTTATTTTTTTTTGGCTGATGCTGCATAAGCTTGCTTTCTTGCATCAAATGCCTCTACTAATGCTAATGCTAATAATGATGAAAGTGTAGTGCATTTTAATGATTTGAATTGGTAACTAATACAATTTACAAGCCATGCTCACAACCTTTTATATGGCCTTATGGTCACACTCATGACCTTAAAAATGACATTTTTGAGAGAAAAATAGCTTAGTTATACGGCAAAAATTTCAACTTCCGAGATCTTGAAATAAATTACCAAAAAACAATGTGTTATTGGGTTCACATTACAGTATTTTAACGATACAGTGGTGTCTCTGGAACTGATTAATATCATAAAGTGGGGTACACCGTATCGTATAACAACGCATGTGGTGTGGAATGCAGTATTTATGACTGTTTAATATTCATTTTTTGCAATTAATGTTCATATTTTCAAATTTGTTGATACTTGATACTTGGGGAAAAAACTCGTAAACGCGGGAACTCGTAAAGCGAGAACTTTTTTTTTTTTTTTTTTTTTTATGTGAACCCCAAACACGAGAGGTATTCGAACCTATAGTACTTAGTACCGTGCTTGGGTTGGAGGTTGAGAAGACCAAAGAAGAAATTTGTTGACATTGGACTTGGACTTCTGGAGATTGTAATTTTCAGGAAATACGTGTGAAGGAAGGTTGTTCCAGAAAACGGCAGTTGAATGAATAAATGAGGAAGATGAAAAGTTGGTTCTGTGGGTTAGAAGTTGGACAGTAAATGGAGGTTGGCTGGTGGCGGCACGTGTTCGGACTGTTTTGAAAGAGAGAACAGGAATTATAGAAGCCAATTCAGAAGAACAGTGCCCATGAAAGTATCTGTAGAAGAGGCATGCAGCAGAAACAGTACGTCTATGAGAAAGCGAGTGGAGAGACTCCGTTAGTGATGAATCATTATTAACCTAACTGCCCTCTTCTGAATGGAATCAAGAAGCCTGAGAGAGGTTTTGGGGGTACCACCCCAGATGTGGGAACAATATTCCATGGCAGGGCGGATTTGCGATTTATACAGAGTGAGCAGCTGTTTGGAAGAAAAGTAATGCCGAGAGCGAAAGAGAAAACCAAGTTTTTTAGATGCAGAGGATCTCTTTTGGGGGATTACCCTGACTTCTAATCTCTCTTGTGCCAAGAGAGATTAGAAGTCAGGGTAATCCCCAAAAGAGATATATCATTTTGCCTAGAAATCGGAGTGTCACTAAAGATAAGCATAGGAGCAGAAGAATCCTTTTTGCGAGATATAAGACAAGACTGAGTTTTAGAAGGTTTGAGATCAACTAAGTTGTCTTTGCCCTACTGGAGAATTACCTGAAGATCTGCATTTAAGGAATTAGTAGCAGATTTTCGAGAAGTTGAAGGTGATTGAGCAGGACAAGGTTTCTCAAAATGGAAAGTGGAATGCAATGTGCTATCATCGGCAAAACTATGGATAGGATTTCCAGTCAATGGAAGAAGGTCATTAATATACAAGAGGAAAATAGTGGGGGAAAGAACTGAACCTTGGGGGACACCGGCATTAGTGGAGAAGTTAGAAGACAGAGAGCCATCTACCATCACCCTCAGTGAGCGATCGGAGAGAAAACTGGATAACCAATTACTAAAAACAGTTGACAAACCATAAGATGGAAGCTTGTTTAGAAGACCTTTATGCCAAACACGATCAAAAGCCTTTGAGATGTCAAGAGCAACTACTTGTGTTTCACCGAACCTTTCCATTGAATTAGTCCATAAATGGGTAACGTAAGCCAGAATATCACCAGTGGATTGACACTGACGGAATCCATACTGGCGATTGTTGATCAGACGGAAGGTTTCTAGGTAGTTTAAGAGTTGGCGATTAATTGATTTCTCCATTACTTTAGAAAGAGTAGAAGTAATTGCAATGGGATGATAATTGGATGGGAGGGATTTGTCACCCTTTTTAGGAACTGGCTGGATATAAGAAAATTTCCAAGCAGAAGGAAAAACACCTTTCGAATGAGAAAGTGAAAAAAGGCGGCAAAGAATAGGAGTAAGTTCTGGAGCACAGGTTTTGAGAACAAGTGGAGAAATACCATCAGGACCTGGAGCTTTCTTAGCATCAAGATTCATCAAAATCCTTCTGACATCCTATCCTTTTCACAGAAGACCACAGGAGGCATTGAATGGAGTGTGTTGGAAATTGTGGGAGGTGTTTTACCAAGATCATTAATACATGAGCTGGAAGAAAAATGGGATGCTAGCAGGTCAGCTTTATCCTTGACTGAAGTGACAAAAGAACCATCTGGTTTGGACAGAGGTGGGAGCAGAGATGGGCAAAAGTTGCGGCCAGTAGCTTTGGCAAGAGACCAGAATGCTCGGCTACCATTAGGGCAAGAAGCAAGTTTTCTACTCTTAGCCTGTTCAAACTCAAGTTTGGAGTGATTAATAACTGCTTTACAATTGTTGCGAGCTTTGGTTTAGGCAGAAAATGACCCTGAAGAATTAGAAACAAGCCAATTACGATATGCAACATTCTTCTCTTGAACAGCCTTAGCACATTTATTGGAAAACCAAGGTTTAGATAAAGGACGAGATTTTAAAGTGGAATGTGGGATAAAGGATTCCATTCCTGCAAGAATAATTTCACTGACACGATCTGAGCAAACGTTGGCTTCAGAAGTTTTGATACAGTAATCCGACCAAGAAAAAAAGAAAACAAGTCTCGCAGGTCATTCCATTTTACATTCTTGTAATGCCAAACAACACGAGGTTGGGAATAGCCATGAGATAAAGGTTCCATTGGAGAAGAGACAATCACCAAGTTTTGATCTGAAGTGCCTAAAGGAGCTTTCACTTCGACCGTGTACTTAGAAGGGTTGTTTGTGAGGAAAAGATCAAGCGTATTGGCTGTATGATTAGGATTGTCCTGTATTCGTGTAGGTAATTGGACAATCTGTGCAAGGTCATTAGTAATTGCAAAAGCCTCAGCATCTCGACCTGCTGGGTCGGTGTGACTAGAAAATGGAAGCCAGCTGGAGTTGTGAACATTAAAATCACCAAGAAAAATTACCTCACTGTTAGGAAAGTTGGACTGGAGAAAGTCAAGTTGCAAAGAGAGGAAGTCAAGCAGCTCCAAGTGATTAGTGGAGTTGGGAGAACGGTAGAGACAACAGATGAATTTTACACATTCCAAATTGCCAAGTCTCTGGCAGGGAATATCAGAACGGACATAAGCACAAGTACCACCTTTGAGGCGAAAGGAATCATACAGCGAATAATTTGGGCATCTGAGATGAGCAGTAGTTGAATCAACCGATAACTGAGATTCTGTCAGAAAAAGTACATGGGGTTTGGCAGACTGCAAGTGGAAATGGACATTGTTGAGATTAGAATTGAGACCACAATATTTGTGAAATGAATTAGGAAGTGCTTGGGAGGTTTAGATCTTTTCGCAGATAAGCTTGCTCTATGAGTTTGACAATTTAATGGTGTATTCAATGGTAAGAAAAAGTGGGTGGGACATGCTGTATGAAGTAACAAAATTTTTGGATATGGCGTACACGTGGTAAGAATATACCCAGATCCTTGACATAACGTGGCCTCAACAATGCTCCCCACATACACACTACTCGGACTCCCTTCAGTCACTATCTGGCAGAGTAGAGGTAGCAAGATTATACACTAGCTGATCTGGAAGCTTCCTATAGAGTTACCAATAGGTTCAGTCCGGTGTACTAACTAGCAGATGGCCTGCGAACACCGTTTTAGAGCTGTACCCTCAAAATGTAAGGAATAATGGATCTCGCCACGACATTCATCATAACCTCAAAAGTCATCAATCATACTGCATGATGGAAGAGATAGGAACTGCCTGTATATGGTAATATTTCTTACAGACTGCATCAGATAAGATTGACACACATGGGTGATGATGTAATATTGCATCAGCTGTTACTTTCAGTTTTATAAGCACGCTCTGCAAGAGTTGCAGTCATTCCTAGCTTGCGTGAAAATGGCGAGTTACGTGCGGTTGACACCACGAAGAAAGAGTGCTGTTGTTTCTTTACATGAGGAAGGATGTTCTTCCCATCATATTAAATAAATAAATTATCTGTTTAAATTCTGGTATGACCAAACGGTCAGGGGAGTTCACAAGGTAGACAGAATACAAGAAATAGCACTGTATTCAGCTGTCACAGGCTTGAATCCCGGTCACTCAAGGCACATGTACTTATGCACCCGCATGCTGGATTGCTTTTAGAGTATCTTGTAATCAGTCGACAGTAATTTCTTTCCAAACTCAAGAATACTGGTTCTGCTGATAGGAAAAAAGGAACTGGATGCAAACAAGTCTGCATGCCAAAACAGAACCACGTTTTGAAGCATTTATGCCTTAAAAACCGTAAAGCTTCTTTGTCTGAGCTGAAAAGAGAATGGGAGGAACATACAAGAGTGGTAGCAAGTGCAGTAACAGTCAGAAGATGCCTCTTCAAAAATGGACTCGTTGCCCGTTGTCGTAAGAAGCTTCTTCTCACACAAAAATTGAAAAATGCCTGATTAATTTGGTGTAAGGAGCATGTCAGATGGACCCAGCAGTAGAAGTTAGTTATTTTCTCGGATGAGAAGAAATTCAACCTGTATTGCTCTGATGGGAAACAAACAATTCACCGTAGACGTAGTGAAGAATACCATCCAGACTGTATAGTGTCTACAGTGAAGTTCCCTACCTGCCAAGTTATATGGAGGTCCATTTTGTATCACGGAGTAGGTCACCTGCAGTTTATAAAAGGTTTTGTTAATGCCAGTGAATACCTGGCTATATTGGAAGGCAAATTGCTGCCAACCATTTAGAGACCATTTCAACCTGCCAAGTAATTGCATCTTTCAGCATGACTCTGCTCCTTGTCATTATGTGAAAAGTGTAAGTAGGCGCTTCTGTAGTTACTCTAGCTTCATTTCTGCATTAGAGGTGTGACAGTAATGTGTTTACATTTGTTACAGGTGAAAAAAAAGGTTGGAAGAATGGTCCATTACAACTGTTAGCTGGCCAGGAAACAGCCTGGAACTGAATGCTATACAGAACTGTTGGCATCTTGTGGAATCTGCAGTTGCCAAAAAATAACTAAAGACCCTTCGTGAACTTCAGGAAGCCATGATCCGTGTTTGGAACCAAGAACTATCACTTTATTGTCTCTAGAAATTGATCTTGTCAATGCCTTGACGGTGTGCTGCTGTCATTGGGGCCAGAGGCGTTTCAACTAAATATTAGTTTGCACCTGGTAAACTTTTCATTTCATTTTCCATTTAAAATGATAAATTGAAGCAAATTGAGGGCTTCTGATAACATTCCAGCCATAATTGTCATATTTACCAAAACTTTTGTTTAAAGGTTGGAAATGCTCATTTTGGATGTTTTGAGAGCACCTGTAAAATATTACTTAGCTTTGCCTTAACTATTAATAAATATCTTTTGTTTATATTTCTGTTTGTGATGGTAGTCATTAATGCAATATACCATTGCGAAAAAGGGTTAGAAATTCCTAGGAGATGCATTTCCTTTGAACACCAGTGTATATGACTGAAGAATATAAAACTGTTTTTTTCTATTTTTAGTTTATTGTTAGTCTATTTCTATCCTAATTACCTTCCTAAATTTGCCTCCCATTAGCTTAAACAACTAGACAATGACTTTTAACCGTAATACATAACACCTACATAAAATAAATATACACTTGCTAGTTCTATCTATGCAGCCAGTCCCAAGATAGGCGAGTAGTTTCACACAAATTACTTATACAAAAACCTTACAAAAAAAATACACACACACAGTATCAGTGGCGTGGGATGCTCATTTAGGTTGGGTGTGCTTTTATTGGAGGAGGATGAGTTTTATGCAACCTGCGCTACAAAATTTCAAGTATTAATTTGAATGTATGATTGCATTTTTATTGACATGTGAAAGTTAAGAGTGCAAAGCACAGCAGCACTCTTCTGAATTGGTCCAATGCAGTTAATTGTAGAATAATTTTGAATACGTTAATTTACTAACTAATATAATTTTTTAAATTTAATAACTAATATAATTTTAACTATACAATCCATAATTATAGAGAATATCTGTCAAATAAACAATACCTATGCGTCACGCGTGCCATTTATGTGAAAAGCACAGAGGCTTTATGCTTCGTGGTGAGAAGATTAGTATATCATTGGCAAATAATCGAGTGAGGCACGAATTATCTGTATTTTTTTACTTTTAAATACAATGATTTAATATGCACAGAAATCTGAAAAAGTAATCACTTGGGAAAATATTATTTTTCTGGATTGAATCAAAGAAAGGTTTAGAAAACTCATTTCACTTACTTATTTATCTGTATACTATCAGTGTAGATACACCATAGATAACTCTTAAAGAAAACGTATGGTAGTAGTGTCAAAGGCATAATTTCATCTGTATCTCATATTGTGCTCATCCTTCACAACGAGTTGCCTATGTGTTGCAAACATGACAACCCAGTTGTGTGTTGGATTGTCATGTTTGCAATGCAATACCAGGGTACCTGCCGATGAAAAGCCAACTAACTTTGAAACGGTGCCGTTTGGGTGGTGGTGGTGGCACCCACCGAAAATAAGTAACAATAGTCTTCTCTATTAGTGAAGCATTACATATTTGGGGTAGTGCAATACATAGGCAACTTGTTGTGAAGGATGAGCACAATATGAGATACAGATGAAATGATGCCTTTGACACTACTACTGTAGGTTTTCTTTAAGAGTTATCTATGGTGTATCTACACTGATATACAGATATAGAATCTTAAACTCTTAAAATATTATGCCTAGTTACATTTAGTTTTATTTACTTATACACCAATGCCAATCTCCTGTTTTACCTTAGAAATTGTGTTAGCACATCGTCATAAAATGAAGGTCTTTTCTTCAGTTCCGCCAGCAGTGTCTTTTCAACGGCAAGTAAACTTGGCCTTTCCTGTGTTTGTGTTCCTCTAATAACACTTATGTATTCTCTTCAAAGCTGAAAAAGGATGCTCGACTGTAGCAGTAGAACTCGGAATCATCATAAGTTCTGCTAATTTTAATAGGTGATGCACTGGTTTCCTCCCAAATTCATAAAAAAAAAAAAAAAAAGAGTACTTTTAATTCATTTTTCAAGCAAACATAGTCAAAAACTGATCCATAGAAAACCTTTAATTTTTCTAGAATACTGTCAGGAAAAGTTTTTGCATACTGATCATATCTTTCGCTACAAAGGAGTTGAAAAAATTCAAGTTTTGAAAGTGAAGAGTATCTTTCTTCCATCTCCAGGCACATGCAGTCGACTATTTTCTAGTATAATTGAAGGCACATGCGGTCAACTATTTTCTGGTATAATTGAAGGCACATGCTCTTCTCTTCTTCAGATACTTTTCATCTTTTAGGCTTCAGCTCCTTTGAACTCCTCAAATTCCTCAACTCTGCTTACATGTTTAAAAAGACCACTAGACATTCTATCATCGCTTACATCTGTAAATCTGATGAACCTTTCATGTGTTTATCCATTGGGGACAAAACGGAAAACAGTTGATAGCTGCGATTTTGACATCAGAATTTTTATCCAGAAGAATGGCCACAAATGTAGCAGAAGAAATTTCTTTCTTTATAGCACTTTAACCACATGAGATATAGCGTTAATGATATCATTTTGTACTGCCGAAGAAGTTCCTCGAAATATGGTCGATGTCTTTAAATGACTGTCTAAAAGAAGATTATACTCACCAAGCACATTTAAAAATTCTATATAATTCCGTTGATTATATGAATCTTCAGACTCATCATGACTTCTCAAAGGAAGCCCTTTCTTAACCAAATAACATACAGCATCAATTAATATTTTTAAAATGTCTCTATTTTTCTTTACTTGTTCATTATAATGCTAATTTCAATTTTTCTTTGACTTTCAATGAGAGTGTCAATTCTTTGTTTTCCAAACATCTTAAGATTTAAAAATGACTGAACATGTGGTTGGGATCGCTCATGTTTTTACACTGCTGCAGCTAAATGATTAAGATCGGAATAAACATAGTTATTCCAAAACTTCTTTATATTCTCTTTGGAGAATAATAAACAAGGCCAACAAAAAAGTCTTGACTGCACTTCACATCCATTTAGCCATTGTACTGTATTGTATTGTAAAACAGAGAAATGTCTCATTTACAGAGTTGTTGCATCTTTGTCCTTGCACAGTAAATTTGAAGAGGAGGACGAGGCTTACCTTTGTCGACTATGTTCATACAATCCGCAAAAGCTCTGGCAGAAAACAGTACATTCAGTACATCGTCAACACTGTTTCCCATTGTAATGGGTTTGGCCTACGCAGGGTCCTGAGCCGGATATCATCATTCTTCTCTTTCTTGGTGATTCTTTCTACTTCTCTCTCTCTCTCTCTCTCTCTCTCTCTCTCTCTCTCTCTCTCTCTCTCAGGGTAATTCAGAAATTTTATTTTTGGCTGGTGCAACATAAGCCCCAGGCTTCCTTGCACTATATGGCTAATAATAATAATATGGGCAAAAAAGCTATAAATTATATCTAAAAACATTGTAAATATGCATTTAAATATAAATGTTTAAATAAATATAAATGTATATTAAAAACGTGTAAATCGTTGTCACATGTCAGTTCACACTTTACGCATGCCATACAGACGAAACTCAGAAAACAAAAATAGTAACTCACGACAAGTGACAAGGTTGAATTGGATTACTTAACACAATAGCCAATCACAACCACTAACTACTTCCGGGTGCTGTTGTCTCAGCACACACCAATCCACGTGTTCTGGTCGATTTAAAAACACTGGAAGGCTAAGAATTTGACCTGCTGCACCATCTGTACGTCTGTTTAGAGAGCTGAAAGGTGTCCATATTTGTGACTGCACACCCTGGCTATTAACGCGAATGTGATACAATATTTACGTGCCGAAACTTCTCCTCTTCATGAAACATTGTATATCGGATCTAATTTTAGGAATGACGTGAAGCCAGAAACAATTAGGTGAGTCTTTAACAGAAAAACAAATGCAAAAAAATAATATCGGTGACAATCTGATTCTATGGGTGTGCAATGCACACCCACAAAATCACATTGTCACACTATACGCCCCTGATATATATATATACAAAATATATACATACATACATACATACATACAGGTGTCTCAAAAATATTGGTACAAACATTTAGGGGAGGTAGGTAACATCTAAAGGAATGTGAATCGCCTAGGAACCCATAACCGGAAACGTCATCATAAGTCGGTATGTGGTGCTGTTCATCAGTTCGCGAGAGGGAAAATTTCTGGTTTACTCATTCAAGCAGTTGTCGCTGCACGAAGAGCATGTGAGCTGGCAGACATGCACCTAGTGTATGGATTAGCAGAGGGCAATGGACGAGCTGCTCAACGAATTTATGGAGAACGCTTCCCAGACAGACATGTACCGGACCACCGTTTGTTTGCGCGTGTTCATCAAATTTGTGCGATTATGGATCATTTAGAGGTAACAGGAGTAATGTGGGCAGACAACGTTCGACACGAACTCCTGCCATGGAACAAAGTGTTAATGCCATCCAGAATAATCCTACTAGCAGCACACGTGCCGTTGCCTCTGCCTTAGGAGTGTCTCGTTGCAGTGTACAGCGTGTCTGCCACGACGATTCCTTACAGCCCTTTCATTTCCCAAGGGTTCAGTTACTGCTCCCCAAGGTCATCCTGCACATGTGGCTTTTGCGCAGTAGTTTCTCCAAGAAAGTGTTCAAGACTTGAATTTTCCAGCCTATATTTTGTTCACGGATGAGGCTTATTTCACTCAGGAAGACTTATTCAATCAGCACAATGCTCATGTGTGGGCTCGCGACAACCCACATGGTGTGCACCCCCACGTGGCACAACATCACTTCACAATAAATGTGTGGCCAGGTATGGTCGGTGACTGCTCAGTCGGCCCATACCTGTTACCATCCCGCATGAACTCCGCTAAATATCGGATCTTTCTTGAACAAGTTCTGTCAGAGTTACTTGACGATGTCCCAGCAAATGTGAGACGCAACATTTGGTTTCAACATGACGGGGCGCCTGCCCATTATGGAAGGTGTGTTTGTGACCATTTGAACAGGCGTTTTGGTCGTCGATGGATTGGCCGTGGTGGACCCGTTGCCTGGCCACCACACTCACCTGATTTATCGAGCCTTGATTTCTTTCTGTGGGGGCCTCTAAAATCTATCATGTATGAATCGCCTGTGGAGATGGAAATGGATCTCGTGGCGAGACTCGTTTGCGCTGCTACTGTCAAAGAAACTCCAGGTGTATTCGACCGTGTCCGCCAATGCATGCTGCGTCGGTGTCACGTATGCATCGCGTCTCATGGTGGAACCTTCGAGCATCTGTTGTAACATCATGAAATGCAACCATCTCGTACTCCATTGTTAATATTATGTCAAATAAATGTTTGCCACTAATTACTCTCTTGTGTCATTTCTGCTTCTTGTGCCTCTGCTACTACTTTCCCGTGATGTTTCCGGTTATGGATTTCTATGCGATTCACATTCCTTTAAATGTTACCTACCTCCCCTAAACGTTTGTACCAATATTTTTGAGACACCCTGTATATATAAGGGTTATTCCGAGAATATGCGGACTGAGATCATTACTCTGAGTCACTTGGGAGGTTTGTATGGGTCTCCTTTTTGAAATGGCGCCTCCGTAGCCAGGTGGGAAGGAGCAGCAGTGTGTAGCACATGCTTCTTGATTAGACCGGGGTTCGAGCCCGTCACCACCAAATACGGAAAGGTCAAGAGAATGACCACCAATATTCCCGGAGCAATATAGCCTTAGTTGCTAATGCCCCTAAAAACCAAACAACAAACAAACAAACCTTTTTGAAATAGCGTCCTTCACATTCTATACACCTTTTACAGTGGTTCACTAGCTTCTATCTGAAACCCCTGCTGCAGCCCATTTTCTGAAAAGCATTGCAGGATAGCAGATGTGGCAGTTTTAACTTCTTCATATGTGTTAATTTTTTTCCCTCTCAACTCTTTTTTGAGGCTTGGGAACGCCCAGAAATCGTATGGTGTGAGGTCAGGGCTGTATGGAGGGTGGTCTAGTGGTTGACCACTAATTTTCAGTAAAGCTTGCATTGCTGATTGGCGACATGTAGCCTAGCATTATCTTGAAGAAGAAACCATTCTTGATTAAGCAGTTCTGGTCTTTTTTTGTGGATTGCTTCTTTGAGGTGAACTCACATGTTAGCATGATATTCTCCACTTACAGTTTGTTTCTCTAGCTTCTGTTCTTCTTTTTTTTTTTTTTTTTTATGAAAACCCCAAACACGAAAGGTATCAAAACCTATAGTACTTAGTACCATGCATGGGTTGAAGGAGAAGTATGGGAGGAGGGGGATGCCGGAAACTTTGCTCTAGAGACTAAACATGGGTTTCACCACTTCAAGCCTCCAATAAGCAAAGTGGTGGTATTTCACCGGTTGATGAAAGTCATCTACCACCTACACCCAGTGCACCCTCTTGGAAACCAGTGCTGCAGTATTATTCCATGGGCATTAAAAAACAAAATCAACATCAATTTTTTTGATGAACCAAAAATTCGGAAATTTTTTTGGTGGCAGTTGTCTCAATGTGCTTGACTGCTATTTGGACTCGGAATCAAAAAGTTTAATCCATGTCTCGTAACACGTGATTATTTTATTCAAAAAGTCAGGCTTTTTTCCACCTTGTCAGTAAAAGCTTGACAAAGTTGAACACACTGTTCTTTGTGTTCTGCAGTAAGATCGCGTGGTACCCATCTCGTGCAAAGACGTGATATGTTAAGGTGCATCTTTACAATTTCGTGACATCTTGCTGCACGAACATTCAACTGAACTGCCAGATTATGAATCGATAAACATCTATTTTATTTCAATTACGTTTAGCCTTCCTCAATGTTTTAATTGATCACTGAGGTAGACAGATGCCCGTTTCTTTGTTCACCTCATTTTTTCCATCCTTAAAATGCTTCCACCATTTAAATACAGCCATTGTGCCCAAGGCTTCACTGTATGTTTCTTGAATCATCTCAAATGTATTCTGACCACTTTTGCCTAACTTTACAAAAAAATTCAATTGCAATTCTTTGTCTAATAATTAACAAAATATCTTTCTCATTCCCCATCATAAAACATACTTCATGTCAACTGTTATAACTAACACAAAAATGAATACTACATGATACGCTTGAACAAACTAAGAAAAGTTGGTGGAACGTTTCTAGACTGCAAACTTGTCACTCGTTTCTATAGCAGTGAAGCATTGTACTAATCTACTTCTGCTTGGTCACTAGGTGGCACTGCTCCTTCCTCCCCATGGCAGGCCTGGAAACCTGAGATGAAAAACTCTCACTTCCAGGGCTAAAAGGAACAAACATGAATGATCTAAATATCACAACCTGAGATCCCAAAGATCTGACTCCTTTGAGTTGGAAAAATGAGGATAATGAGACTATTGTAACTAAAAAAAAAAAAAAGGGACATACAATTGCTTCATCACCTACTTTTAAAGTCCTTTATTCTATGATTCTATGATAGAACAGCCATTAGGAAAATTGTCACTATTTGCCTTCCAAAAATGTCTAGAAAGTATGGCTGGAACACCTAAAACTGTCAGGTGACTGAAATCAGGCAACTTTCTAGTTGAGACAGCAAATGCAAAACACGCAGAAAGACTGCTTCAGATGGCAACTTTTGGTGGAATCCAAGAAAGGTCTCTCTCCATAATACCCTAAACACATTGAAAGGAGTAATTTCTGAACGGGACTTTATCCGCATCTCTGAAGAAGAAATTAAAAATTAGCTGGAAGATCAAGATGCCATAGCTGTGAAAAGGATTAAAGTGACTAGAGATGGGACACTTAGCCCAACCAGAAATGTCATTCTGACCTTTAATACTCCCAAACCACCTACATCGTTGAAGGGCAGATATGTTCTTGTTTATACTCTGGCATGACCACTCGGTAAGTGGAGTTTACAATAAATCATCAGTACAGATGTTAATCGCATTTAGCGGTCACGGGCTTAATTCTGGGTCCACTGAAAGAGCGCGTGCTACTGCACTCATGCCCCTGACCACTCGGCTACTTCAGATCTGATCTAACTTGTATCGTCAGACCATACATTCCAAATCATCTCTGCTGCTTTAAATGCCAAAAGTACGATCATTCACAAATGGTATACCATGGAGTCGTTATCTATTCCAACTGTGGATCTCAAGAACAACCAATCAGAACTCTCCAGATGAGTAACCGAAATGTCCAAACTGCAAGTGGGACCATTCTGCCAATTCCAAAAACTGCGAATATTGGAAAAGAGAAAAAGCAGATACAACAGTATAAAGTAGAACAATTTGTCTCATACTAAGGAGCCAAGAAAACTGTACTCCTGACTATCATAAACAGACCTTCCTTTGTAGCGGTTATAAGAGATCAGCATACAATCGAGACACAAACAGATTTTGCAATTTCTCCAAAGAAGTCCATTTCAGACTGGACACAAGCACTACTTATAATATTTCTGCCAAAACATCAAGAGAAATTTATAAACTCGCCACTATCTGTACCTCCCAATGCAAAAACACGCAGAAACGAAAACTCTTCAAGGAAAACATGTCATAAGCCAAAAGTTAACCGAACAAATTAGATAGAAGCGACCAATGAAGTAGACAAATCAGTACTAAAGATTTTTTCGGATGAAGATATGGATACCAATTAACCATATTTTACAAAGGAAAAAAAACTGTTTTATTTAATTTCTTTTCTCAAAACTTTTTGTTTTTAATTTTTTAAATTTACATTCAAAAAGTTTAAAACATTGTCTAGGAAACCATATGACACCTTCTCCAAAACCAAATAATTAAAACCATAATCCAGTGGAACTGCAAAGGATTCCATACTAATATACATGACATATGATCTGATTGCACAGCATGCCCTGCTGTCTTTGCCTACAAGAAACCTTAGACCCTCGTTCGATGACAAAACAGCCATTGGGAAAATTGTCACTATTTTTGCTCAAGACTCTACTGCAATAAAGAACTATATCACATACCATAAAGACAGAGCAACAGATGGTGTGGCAGTTCTGATTAACTTTCATATTCCTTCCCAGATTCTTCCACTAAACACAACCCTTGAAGCAGTTGCAGTACTATAGTCACTAAATCCCTCATAATCATTATGACAATTTACGTTCTCCCAAACCAGCAATCACTACAATAAGATTTAGAAGATATAATAATTCAATTACCCCTTTGTCCTTCTGTATACTTGGAGATCTCAATGGACACAGCCCTTTGTGGTGTAACACAGCCATAGATCGGAGAGGAAGACAATTGGAAAAATGGATAGACGAGAATGACTTAACCCTATTGAATAATGGCAAGAATACATACATGCACCTTTCATCAGGAAATAGCACAGCTATCAACCTATAGAAGATATAGTAATTCAGTTGCCCCTTCTGTATACTGGGAGATCTCAACAGCCACAGCCTATTAATACAGCCACAGACCGGAGATATATAATAGAGAATGACTTCACCCTGTTGAATGATGATACACACACATACATGCAGCTGCCATCAGGAAATGGCACAGCTATCAACCTATCTGTATGTTCTCCAACATTATTTACAATACTTGATTGGACAGTATACAGTGATCTTCTTAGTAGCAATCACTATCTGATAATCATTTCAAGACATTAGGAACCACATTTTAGTCATGTGAAAACCCCAGCTGGAAAATAAATCAAGCAGACTGGAAAATGTATAATTCTATTGCAAAATTTGATGCATATGCTATCAAGCAAAAACTGGAAGATGCCGAAGTACAATATGTAATAAATAAGCTCCTAAACAGACTTCAAAAAACATCGTAACACTTTCCAACTCAACTGAAATCATACTGGAATGCAAAATGTTTACAAGCTAAAAGAGAGAGAAATAAAATCTGGAATGCTTTTTGAAGATATCCAACTGCAGAGAACCTCATATTATTCAAAATGGCACAAGCAAGAACCAGATATGTTAGAAGAGCCAGTAGGAAAGCATCCTGGATGAAATTTACATTAACAATTTCCACACCATCCCAAACTGTCTAGAATATAATCAGCAAGATGAATGATAGATACCAGTTTAATCCACCTCCAATCCTAAACTGGGACAGACAAGTCACTACACAGCCTTCAGAAATAGTCAGTAACCACCTCATATACTCTCAGTTTTAAAATATACAAGGCAAGAATAGAAAGTTACTTGAATTTTTCTACAAGAAATTATAAACAATACCTTCCTTTAACATTCCATGAATTGAAACGTGCTCGATCACAAACAAAGCAAAGTGCTATAGTACCAGACCAAATTCACTATATGATGTAAAGCAAACTTGATGACCAATCCTAAATGGCATTACCTGAATTGTATAACAAAATTTTCCTAGAAAACCAGTTTCCAGATAGTTGGCATCATGCAATAATTCTAGCTTTCCCAAAACTGCAAAAGGATCTCTCTAACCCATGCAAACCATCCATTTGCTTTAACAAGTTGCCTAGGAAAAGTTATGGAAAAAATTATCAGTGTTCATTTAACATTCATTTTGAACAGTAATAACCTTCTTGATCCAGCATAGCATTTTTCAGGAAAAATCACTCAATCCTAGACTTAAAAACAGTGTACAGGCTTCATCTGAAAGGAACGTTGCGTCATGATCTGTTTTGATATAGAAAAGTCTTACAATATGACATGGTGTTTTGGAATTCTTCAAAACTTATGTCTCCTTGGATTATGTCTGCATCTTAATAAATATATCCTAAATATTTCTTGCAACACAGGACATTTCAAGTTAGGCTGCAGACTACTCTTTCAAAAGTTTTTTCACCCAATAAGAAGGGTTGCTGCAGGGGTCTGTGCTTAGCACTAACCTTTTTGGTATTAAAATAAATACTATACCAAGAACTGCTGATGCAGCTTTATATGTGAATGATTTCAGTATTTCCTATTACTCCCAGAATATGTGAATTTTAGAATAGTAGCTACAAGGAACAATAAACAAAAGGAAATGGGCACAAGCAAATGACTTCTGGATTTCCACACAAAAAAACTGCATGTATACACTTCTGTAGAAAACGAAACCTACGCCCTGATCCTGAACTGTAACTTGACAGACACATGATCCCATTAAGCATATGATTCTTAGGACTTCTCTTGGATAAGAAATTAACATTACTTGAACATATTAAACAACTAAGACTTTTGTGCCTCAAGAAATTAAGTATACTCAGTCTTTTCCTCAAAAAGTTGTGGAGCAGATCGATATACACTTCTGAAACTTTATCAAGCAATAATTTGTTCCAGCCGATTATGGAGCAGCTATTTACGACTCAGTGAAACCAAGTGCACTGAGATGGTTAGACCACAGTGCACTCAGTATAGCACTTGCAGTTTTCCGTTGCCTCCATAGCCAGGTGGGCAGGAGCAGCAGTGCGTACCAAGTTCGAGCCCGTGCCCACCAAATACGGAGGATGCAGAAAAGTCAGAGAATGATCACCGCATATCCCTGGAGCAATATGGCCTTAGTTGCTAATGCTCCTAAAAAAAAAAAAAAAACTTGCAGTTTTCCGAAATTCACCTATACAAAGCCTTTATGTAGAAGCCCACGAACCTTCTACAGCTAAGACAACAGAATGTTATTACAGTATGCTGTCAAGATAAAATCTATCAGTGATCATCTAAATAGAGACTTCCTGTTTTCATCTTACTGGAAAAGCATGTACCAAGCCCATCTGACCTAACTAATTAGGTCACTGAAAGGTTAAACTTTTTTATAAATAACATGGTCTTGGCACATTATAGCCTTAGTAGCCAGTGCGCCAATAAAATCAAAACAAACAAACAAACCAAGCCCATCCACGAATGAATTGACTTGCCCATCCATCTGAACTATTTACTTTAAGCCGAGAGCTTAATTATGACAACATAGCTACTATGATTGCATAGATCATTCCACTGTGGCATATACTTCATCCTTTATATAATCTGTATTTTCAATCCTGGTAGGAAAACAACTCTATTTAGAACAAACTACCAGCAGCTGCATGCAGAATACAAAAAACAAAATGAATATCACAGTTTCTTATATATTGATGGATCAAAAACAGACTTGTGTAGGTGCCTCAACTCATTTTTTATTATTATTATTATTATTAGCCATATGGTACAAGGAAGCCTGAGGCTTATGCTACACCAGCCAAAAAACTCAGGATCCTGGGTTTGCCAAGCCCATACTCACCAGATGTGAGCCCCCAGGGTTAGAACACCCTTATCCAACAACCGCCAAAAGAATGCAGTCTTTCTACTGTCGAATTGCAAGCTATTTTAATGGCTGCGAACCAAATTAAATGTGAACAGATAGTAAATAGCATAATTTTTGCTGATTCCCTTAGCTCTATTATTGTCTTGCAGAATGCTACAACCACAACACATCCATGTTTTACAACAGGTCCAATATTCAGTTGTAGTAGTAGTAGAGGAACATGATGCACGAAAGCGAGCTTATGTTAGCATCAGCCGGGGAAAAAAAAAAAAAAATCACACATACATTTCCTCTAAAAGTTTGTCCAGTTCCTCCTTGAATTTATTTAAGCTATCAAATTCTACG
Source organism: Mastigoproctus giganteus (assembly GCF_048544385.1). Classification (NCBI taxonomy): domain Eukaryota; kingdom Metazoa; phylum Arthropoda; class Arachnida; order Uropygi; family Thelyphonidae; genus Mastigoproctus; species Mastigoproctus giganteus. The sequence goes on from NC_143578.1 coordinate 110,157,703, forward strand.
ACAGATGGAAGTTGGTTCTAGCGATCAACTACCCGCTGGCTAAAGGCAAATTTCTGCACATCTATTTTACAACTGTCTTTTCTCAGTTTGAATTTATGCCCCCTCAGGTTCATAATCTGAACAAGAGGAAAAATCCCATCAGAATCAAGCCTGCTTAACCCATTTGAGGCCTTATACACCTTAATCAGATCACCTCCCAGGTGCCTAGTCTTCTGATTCTGCAATTTGCAGAACTTAAGCCTTTCTTAGTAAGACCACACCTTCTTTCCCCCTCACCAATCTTGTTGCCCTTCTCTGTACTCGCTTAAGCAACTCATATCCTTCCTAAAATGAGGCCTCCAGACCTCTATGCAGTAGTCAAGGCGTGGCTTGACCATTGCCTTGTGCAAAGGGATAATCACCTCCTTTTCCTTACTAGCAAAATTCCTGTATATCATAGACAATACCCCATGACCTACTCTGGCAACCTGTCTGCACTGCTCAGAAAACTTCATATCTGACTGCACAATTACTCCCAGTTGTTTTTCATTCTGGTTGGTCACTGCTCCTGCATCCATGTGGTGGGCTGGTAACCTGAAGGGGGAAAGTTCTCCCTTACAGAGTGATACAGAGAAAGCCATTCCTAAAACTTGGAAATCCACTAGTGCACAGATCAAACACTGACAAGACAAAGACAAGAGGGGCCTGGTTCTTTTGAAGCAAAACATCAAAAGGGTGACATAAACAATCTGAATTCCAACTTTACTAATTATTCACTAAACTCATGAGCAACCGATTGAAAAACTCTCTCCATTCCTAGTGCAGAAATGCCTAGAAAGGACAATAGGTTCCCTTAAGACAGTTCATCATTAAAGATCAGGAGACATACTGGTCACCGCTCAACAGTCTGAGAAACTACAAAAACTAAAAATATTTGGAAATTCTGTTACCATTTCACCACACATTTCCCTGAACTTATCAGAAGGACACAGACTGATAAGGTTCCATCACTGAATGGGACTTCATCAGTCTGTTGGTATTTGATATTTGTTTGATATTGAAATCAAACTTGATATTTGCTCTTTGTTCCGTTGTCTCTTCACAATACAGACACAGGAGAGACATGCAGTTCAGCTCACACTACATTCCAAAATGGTTGCAATTTCAGCTGTCCTTGACTGTGGTGCTTGAGGAATAATCACTCTTTCATTTCATATTTACTTCTAGTAGATGGCAGCACCAGCAATTGTTTCATAGCATTAGTCTTGTTTTTCAATTGCCGCACTGTGTAATCCTTACATTTGATAAACTCAAACTACCAACAATGATCAAAGCAGGTTACCTTAACTGCTGAGTTAATCCCCTACATTCCATCCCCTTTTTTGTTGCTACCTGTGCCAGAAGTTTGGGAACTCATAGACAGCTTACAGAAGAGCAGCTGCCTGTGCCACATATAGATCCACTGCACATACTAATCCTGACTGCACAGCCATAACAACCAAATGTCCTAACAGCAAAGAAGTACATCCGTTCATTCAGTGGAGTGTACCTTTGGAAACGTGGAAAAAAGATACAGCATTACGAAACTGAACACAGTGTAACCTACCAAGTGGCCAGAAAAGCCCTTACCAGTCCCGAATGCTAATAAGCCAACTTATGCCTAAGTAACCATAAGACGTGTATCAATTGCTAACCAAATGGAGGTAACCATACCACCAACAAATCACTGGCTCAGTGGGACCAATAAGTCAGTATTGGTTGCCGTGCCAATAATCCAAACAAGCACTGCTATAAATATGCTAGTTATTATACTACCTGATGCTATCCACATTACAGTACAACAGTATCTACTATTCTTGATTCTAACCATACAGAATGCATGTACTTAGAAGATAGTTCACACCAAGATGACTAGATTGTAAAATTGTTACTGATGAGGAAATGGACACAGGGGAACCATGCTTTCGAAAGAAGGTGAATTGTAAATTTAAGCAAACTCATTGAACTTAAAGCTCCTCAAAACAAATCGAGGGTTTCACTAAAATCAAATAATGGTTATCTTCTTACAGAGGAACTGTAGAGGCTACTGTATTAATTTTTCTGACATTTGAGATCTCCTCCCACAGTATGACCCTATCGCCTTTCTCAAAGAAAAGCAGGCCCAACAAATATCCATAAACTTGGCAGTAGAATATATAACTAACCAAATGATACAGTTAGTGGATGATTTTTTGTATATTGTATTCCAAAGCAATATACAAAAAATCAGCATGTTCAAAGTGGAAAGAGAATAATGAATGCAGTGTAGCTGAAATAGAGAAGAACAGAAAATGGAACATCTTCATGAAGTTCTCAAGAAATGCAAATTAAATCATGCGCTTTAAACAGGCTTGGGCAAAAGCAAAACATAATTAGACATACCAGCAAAATGGAAGCATGGAGTCATTTCACTTCCACATTTACAAGAACCACAAAAATGCAAACAGAAGGGTCAAAATATAACAAATGTACTCAAAATACCCATGTATCTACCTTTCCCTGCTCACTGTCAATAGATGTAATGTGCCAAAAAAAAGAGGAGATTGCAAATACATTGGGAAAATTGCTCATGAAAGTTTCGGGTATGACATCTTGCTCACCCCATTTTCAGGCACACAAAGTGCAAGCTGAAAAATATTTAATCAACTTTGAATGAGCATCTAGTGCTGCATACAATCTCCCCTTCATAATGACAGAATTGCATCATGCACTAGCCTTCACTAAACTCTGTACAGCATTATGAAATGAAATGCATTATATCATGATAGCACAACTTACTGAAATGGCTATTAAAACACTGTCACTTCTCTACGATAGAATATATTTAAACAAAGTATATTCCTGGACAAATGGCATCATGCTTATGTCATTTCCAAAACCAGGAAAATATGCTATAGATCCTGCAATGATGCTGGCCTATTGTACTCACCAACTGCATGAGCAAGATCATGGAAAAAATGATAACTGCAGCTTCCACAAAGGCAGATCCACTCTCGATCTGTTGATTAAGGCAATAATGAACATCCATGTTGTCTTTGTATGAAAAGAACATCTTGCCATGGTTTTAGTTTGACATAGAAAAAGTCTTTGACACGACTTAGAGATATGGTATAATCCAAAACTCATACAATCTGGGACTAACTTAGACATCTGCCACAGTTTATCAGAAACTTCTTATGGCAATGTAAGAAGTTTCTCACTTTCATTCCAAGTTAGGTTTTACAACTACTTACCTTCTAATTTAACCAGTAGGAACGGGTCCCACAAGGTTCAGTGTACCACTCTATTTAACATAGTAATGATTTCAATAACACAGGACCAACCACAAATAGTATCCACTATCCTCTACTCCAGTGACATTACTATCTTCTGTTGTTCCCATAAGATGTGAATGGTGGAAAGGCATTTGCAAGGCACCATCAACAAAATTTTAAATGATCACAAAAACGATGGTTTTCACCTTTCACCCAAAAGTACTGTTAGGATACACTTCTGTAGGAAGAATAACCTACATGCAGACCTGGAACTTTAATTAGAAAATCAAATCGCTCCATTGTTTCCTAGTGTACTTATGTTCCTTGAACATATTACAATGCTCAGGATTGGTTGTCTTAAGAAGCTAAACATTTTAAGAGCATTATCTGGCAGAATATGGGAAGCTGACTGTTACACACTACTGCATTTGTACCATGCATTAATATGGTCATGTCTAGACCACAGCCCTGCAGGGATACACCTTCACTCACTGCCAATGACTTGCAACTTTACTTTGGCAAGATACAGCCTACTGCCTCTCCTACAATCTCACCTTGGACATATGTTATACCCCCTGTGTATACCTTTTGTTCACAGCATGGGGAAAACACACCTTATCCCAACGATCTACTAAATCAAGCGCTTTACATTGGCCTAAACTTATACACCAGAGTGCTTTTCATCTTGCAGTGCCGAAGCAAATGAAACCTCCTTGCACATGTGCAAACAAGCGCGTTTGCTAAACTATGCAGCAAAACCCAAAGGGCAACAAAATCACCCAACTGTGAATGGACATTTTCTCTCCCAAATGGGAAAACCTTTACAGACCTTACCTATCCACAAACCCATCAAAAGGGATACGCCTTTGCTCACTGCTCAGTGACTTGCAACTTTACTTTGGCAAGATACAGCCTACTGCCTCTCTTGCGATCTCACATTGGACATATGTTATACCCCTGTGTGACCTTTTGTTCGCAGCATGGGGAAAACACACCTTATCTCAACGGAACATATTGCAAATTTATGCTGCATTGGGAACTCAGCATGCACGTTGCACACACCAATCTACATGGATGGATCTAAAACTTAGAGTTAATTTTGTGCAGCAGAAGCAGCACTATTTCTCAACATTACTGTTGCCAAGACTTTACTTATTGAATGTAGCAGCTATATTGCAAAACTCTGTTCTATCCACATTAACCTAAATTTCACAATCTCAACAAATGTATTGCACAACAAATGCATATACAAACTCCCTTAGTGCTATCCAAGCTATACGGCAGAATGTGAAGAATGAAACCCCTTTACTCAGAAAGAGCTGGAATACCCTAACTAAGTTAAGCCAGATGAAACAAGTTCTCTTTTGTTCATGTTGGAATTGTTGGAAATGAATGTTCCAACCTATCTGCCAGAATTGATACAGATCCTATAGGCCAGTCCTTTACATTGTAAATAAGTGATGTCTTCAACAATGGGAACACATCTAGCAGTGTCAAGTCAATAAAAAGCTACTCCATACAAAGAAATAAAGAAAGAAGTCAAATTGTGGAAATCCAGTATACACAAGAGCGGACATAAAGAAGTTGTGCTAGCCTGACTATGGATGCATCCCACACAGCTAACACATATTTATCTGCTTGTGGGCACAGATCCACCACAGTGCCCAATCTGCAATACCCAGCTTACTGTCCAGCATATACTCATTGATTGCTTCATATACAATTTCATGTTTACCAAAAGTTAGAAGTTGTACTCATATAAACTTTCATCCTGTGTATGACAGTAAGCTATTGTGGCCTCTTCATAATTCTGTTAGACTTCAATGTTTTATGTCACTCCTTATAATGTATTCAGCATAAAATTGCAGTTGGTTTTTTATATATATTTCAGAATGTACAAGTTTGTAAAATTTGGTTTTCAGAAATCATAAACTAAATTATTTCTCTGAGTACAGTACTCACTTTCTGAAATGTCTGTAGTAATCAAATTATTGTAAATAAGTTAAAGTTTGGTATTTAAACTATTTCACTTATTTTATTTCCTCTCATTAACAGAAAATGCATGTTTATAAGAAGACCCTCCAGGCTTTGATCTATCCTATTTCAAGTACAACACCTCATAATTTTCAGCCATGGACAGCCACCTCTCCAACATATTGTTATGAATGTGAGGGATTATTATGGGGAATTGCTCGCCAGGGTGTAAGATGTACAGAGTGTGGGGTAAAATGCCATGAAAAGTGTAAAGATTTACTTAATGCAGACTGTCTCCAAAGTAAGTTTGAAAACATGGGTTTATTTATCATCCTTTTTATTGCCATTTTTCGTCTGATTGTCTCATTAAGATATCATTACTGTACAGCAGACTACTTTTCTAAAGCATGATCTATTTTCTTTCTAGAGAAGTTACTCAATGATGTGTTTTCTTTGCTTTATGCATTTCTGAGAAACTGCTCGGAGATATATAAAGCAATGAAATAAAATATATACTCTTATAAAGGAATTTAAACAAAATAATAAAACAGATAATTTTCATCAACTTAACTTTTTATTTCAGACATTTAAAAGTACAGTAGAACTTATTAAGGCCCCGAGTGCCAAGCGATAGTGTCCAAGCGATTTTCCGAAGTGATATAGAGTGCTCTTTCCCAGTGATTTTGTTATATTTTCTTTCCAGTGCTTTTCTCTTACTCATTTCTTTGTAAGTGGTTCTGTACTTAACAGATCCTAAGTAAGAACCCCGAAAGGAAAATTACCTTTCTTTTCCTAGTATATTTATTAATTTTTTGCACTAACAAACTAACCTCTCCAACCGCTTGGCCACTAGGTGGCACCGCTCCTGCCTCCACGTGGCGGGGCTGGAAGTCTGGGAGGAAAAGCGCTCACTCCCAGGGCTAAAAGGAGCAACAATGGACTGTGATACATGTCCACCACTAGAGCCGACAGGCTCTCAACATACTGAGACTTGAATAATGGAAGACGATTCCAATCTGGCAAAAAGAATGAAAAAAGACTGTAACAAATCAGAACCACCAGCTTTTCTGATTGTACATTCTTTATCAACTCAGCCGCTAAGCAGACTCTCTCCCTTTTTCATCCAGAGATGTCTGGAGAATGCAGCAGGTACACCGAAAATGGTGAAAAGGCTCCAATCAGGAGATCTCTTAATTGAGACCACTCAAGCAAGGCATTCAGAATTTTTATTAAAAATGACATCTATAAGTGGAATCCCAATCAAAGTCTCACCACATAACACCTTGAACTCGTCAAAAGGAGTAATAAGTGAGTGGGATTTGTTGAACGTAACTGAAGAGGAGATAGTCGTGGAACTAGCAGAACAGAAAGTAACTCAAGCAAGAAGAATTATGATAAAGAAGGATGACAAACTTGTTCCCACACGTAATATTATACTGACCTTTAGTACACCAAATTTGCCGACCTCAGTTAAAGCAGGCTACCTAAACTGCTGTATCTGCCCCTACATTCCAAACCCTTTAAGATGTTTCAAGTGCCAAAAGTTTGGTCACTCCCAAACAACATGTAGAGGCGAAAATACTTGTCTTAACTGCGGGTCAAAAAACCATTCACAAACAGAGTGCACTGCAAAGGCTCCGGAATGTCCAAATTGCAAGAATGACCATCCAGCATACTCAAAATCATGCGAACTCTGGAAAATCGAAAAAAGAATACAAAAGTACAAGACTGAGAATAAGGTCACATATCAAGAAGCAAGAAAGCAAATAAAGTCAACTATCCCAAAAACCACGTACGCTGCCATTACACTAAAATGCCAAGCTGTTTCAACCCAAACTGATGTATCAATTCCGCCCAATACATCCATTGCAGAATGGGCACGATCTGTGCTATCAACACCTCAACCTACCAGCAAACCCGTTGTAGTTGATGAAATAAGCAATACCCCTATCACAGTTCCGCCTAAAATAAAATCATGTGATAAAATGTCAAATAAATCACGAAGGCAACAAGCCACTGAATCACAAAAGGCAAACTCAAATAGAATGGACTCTGAAAATATAACTACACACGATGAAACAGTACTTGATCTTCATGCAGAAGATGATATGGAGACTGGATTTTCATCAGGTCAAACTGATGACGTAGAAGAGGGTACAGATTCCGGACGTCCCAATTTTCCTAGAAAAGATAAAATGAAATACGACCGTCAAAAGCAACCCACTCACAAGAAACAGACAGACTCGCCTTCCCTCCTCAAACCCCGATAATGCAGAACATTGTTCAATGGAATTGTAGAGGTTTACGCAGCAATGCCGATAACATCTATGATTTAATCTCCCGATATGGTCCTATAGCCGTTTGCATACAAGAGACTAATCTAACTCCACAAGTCACTCCATCAATCAGAAATTTTACATTTTACAGAAAAGATAGAAACTCCTCATTATCTGCACGTGGAGGCGTCACGATTCTAGTTGACTGTAAAATACCATCTAGAAATATTCCGCTTCAAACCCACTTAGAAGCCATTGCCGTACGTGTGTCAGTTGGGCAAACTCTAACTCTAGTATCTCTGTACCTTCCACCTAACAAGATGTGCACGTTTAAAGAACTAGAAGACCTTATAAGACAGATACCACCACCTTTTTGTATCTTTGGTGATTTCAACGCGCATCATCCATTGTGGGGATCAGACCACATGGACAGTAGAGGACACTTGATCGAGACGATACTAGACCAACTGAATCTAACATTACTGAGCACTGGTGAAAATACTTATACTCACCTTCCCACTGGATCTATGTCAGCAATTGATTTAACACTCTGTTCCCCCATATTATACCCCAGTATAGAATGGACAGTATTAAACGACCCACACAACAGTGATCACTTTCCAATCATATGCAGAATCCAAACGCTTCAAACATCATATCCTGATAATCGCTCAAAATGGAAATTCTCCAGAGCAGATTGGAAAAAGTTTTCAACCCGTCTTTCTTTTGATAGCCAATTGATAAAACTACAATCCATTGATGATGCCACAGAGCATATTACCAGACAAATACTGACCACTGCCTCCAAAGCAATACCTCAAGCCTCCACTTTTAAACACAAAAACCTTAAACACTGGTGGAATGAAGCTTGTACCAATGCCAAAAAGGAAAAAAATAAAGTTTGGAACCTGTTCCGGAAGTTCCCAACTACCAACAACCTAATTCAGTATAAAAGGCTAAAGTCAAAAGCTAGGCAAGTTAGAAGAAAAGCCAAAAAGGAATCGTGGATACAGTTTGCCTCCACTATTACAAAGGATACTAGCAGTCGTCTCATCTGGAAAAAGATTCGGCAATTAAATGGAAAATATCCACCTCTTCCTTCTCCCATCTTAATCAAAAATGGACAGGAAATTTCTTCTTGTCGAGAAATAGCTAACGTCCTTGCAGAGAACTTTTACCAAACATCTGCCACGTCAGCATATAGCAACTCTTTTCTTAAAATCAGAGCTTCAGCAGAAAGGTACAAAATAAAATTCCATACTTCCCAATATATTGGCTATAATCAACCGTTTAACCTATTTGAACTGCAAACAGCATTAAAGAGATCACCTAACAGTGCAGCTGGACCTGATGTTATATATTATGTAATGCTGAAACATATAAACAGTACAGCCTTGAATTTACTATTAATGTTCTATAATCGGATTTTTCTTGAGGGTACATATCCATCTTCCTGGCATCATTCCATCATTTTGGCCTTTCCTAAACCAGGAAAAGATCACACATTTCCAGAAAATTACCGACCTATTTCTCTAACTAGCTACCTAAGTAAAATCCTAGAAAGAATGATACACAGACGGCTTACCTGGGCTCTTGAAACTAAAGAACTGATGAACAACAATCAGTTTGGTTTCCAACAAAACAGATCCACTTTAGATCTCATGGTGAAAGCCGAGACTAACATCCGCAATGCTTACGTCAAAAATGAACATCTTGTAATGGTAAGTCTCGATATAGAAAAGGCTTTCGACACTACCTGGAGATACGGCATATTGAGAGAGCTTCATTCCATAGGATTGCGAGGGCACTTACCAGAATTCGTTAAAAATTTTCGTCAACACAGAACCTTTCAGGTCCGCTATCAATCTGTACTTTCCCGGTCCTACACTCAAGAAGAAGGTATCCCGCAAGGATCAGTACTGAGCTCTACCCTTTTTTCACTTAGACTGAACACCATAACATACAACATCCCAAATACTGTAGAACTATATATGTATGCTGATGATCTAACTATATCTTGCCGTTCCCAAAATATACATACCATTGAAAGACAGCTGCAACTCTCTATAAATAAGTTGGAGGCATGGGCAATGCAGAATGGATATCGTTTATCAGATCAAAAAACAATTGCAGTTCACTTTTGAAAAAAACGTAAGCTACACCCAGAACCAGAACTCAGATTAAAAAACCATTTGATCCCTCTCACCAGTAATTTCCGTTTTTTAGGCCTAATATTGGACACCAAACTGAACTTTGTTTCACATATCACATACCTCCGAACTGTCTGTCTAAAGAAACTTAATATACTTAGGTCCATTTCTGCTATGACATGGGGAGCTGATAGATACACTCTATTACATTTGTATCGTGCTATTATCAGTTCTCATTTAGACTACGGTGCTATCGTATATGATTCAGCTAGGAAAAGCGCATTAATCAGACTTAATACCATCCAACACAGTGCCCTTCGAACTGCTCTGGGCGCATTTAGAACATCCCCTGTTCAGAGTCTGTATGTAGAGGCAAACGAACCTCCACTTCACCCTCGAAGGAAAATGTTGCTTCAAAATTATGCAGCTAAAATTCAGAGCCTTCCAGACCATCCCATTCGACCATTGCTTTCCAACCCTGAGTGGACAACGTCCTATAACAGTAAACCGAATGAAAATAGACCAACTGGCATGAGACTAAAAGATTTGCTTCACACCTGGAATATTGATTTTGATAACATACTTAAAGAAAGCGATATTCCTGATCCACCCTGGTCTGTAAATCTCCCTCACTGTGATATGCACTTTCAGCAATGGGGAAAGAACTCCCTGGCATATGAAAATATCAAACAACTACATAAAGAACATGCTCTCAACAAATATACAAAGCCACCAAATATATACAGATGGCTCAAAAACAGATTCTGCAGTTGGTGTCGCAGCTGTCTTTCCCTCTTTTACAGTCCATATCACTACCAGCTGAATGTAGCAGTTATACTGCTGAGTTATATGCAATTAAACTAGCCTTACAGAATATTAACACTATCCACAATACTAGCAGTACAAAGGGTACTAGGAAAGTTTTGCAATACAGCTTTGTTTATTTAATTTTTTCAAAGTAATTTCCTCTACATTCAATACACCTCTCCATCCTCCGAAACCAATCTTTAAACCAGTTCTGCCAAGTTTCATTAGGGAGTAAAGCACACTCGTTGTCCCAAGCCCGTAGAAGGTCCTTATCACTGGAAAACCGCCTCCCTTTTAGCTTCATTTTCACATGCGGGAACAGTGCAAAGTCGCAGGGAGCAAGGTCTGAACTGTAGGGAGGGTGCTCGAGAAGTTTCAGTCCTGTCGTGATCAAATATTCGGTGCAGGCTTTGGCGCAGTGAGTTTGGAGCATTATCGTGATGGAGGTACCAGGTGTCCATTCTTGACTTTGGCCGCAGGTTCTTCATAGATCCAATGGCTTTAGGCAGGCATTGTTCAGTATACCACTTAGCTGTGACTGTCTTCTGCGTGTCCAAAACGACACGTTCCACAATTCCACTCGATTTGAAAAATACAGCTATCATTTTCTTCTTTACAGATCGGGATTTTCTGACAATTGCGGGTGTGTCGTCATCATCAAAGACCCAAACTTTGTTTTGAGCCTTGGTCGGCAGATCGTAATAGTACAGCCAAGTCTCGTCATCTGTCACGATGTTGTTCACATACCGAGATTGTCCCTTATCAAACTTTTTTAACATCTCCTGGCACCAAGTCACACGTCGTGACATCTGCTCTTCAGTCAGTTGATGCAGCACCCAGAGAGAGAACAAAGTTTCTTCACGTGCAAATGATCTTGCAGAATCGAACGAATTGCTGGTGCATTTAGGCCCAAAGTATCCTCTATCTGTTGGTAGGTCACTCGCCTGTTTTCGTCAAGCATTTTCCTCACAGCAGTAACGTTTTCCTCCGTAACTGACGTTCGTGGCCTTCCCGGCCTCTCAGAATCCTCCAGAGTGAAATTTCCCCTTTGGAATTCTCTATACCACCTGAATATCGTTGTACGATGTGGACAATCATCATCTAGTGCAAGAGTCATTTCTTCTAAGCACTGGTCTATGGTTAAACCACGCACGAAATTATACCGCAAAACTGTCCTTATCTCATTTCGTGACCACGATGCCATCGCAAGCACCTTACACTCTCACTACTAATGAATAACTGAGCCCATCGACTTGGCGCGGCGGCTACTATGCACGTGTAAACATGTCTCAACATGCAGCAACAAGCAGCTTCCTGTGATTCATTGTTGCGTCATATTGCAAAACTTTCCTAGTACCCTTTGTATAATATACACTGATTCATTGAGTGCAGTGTCTGCTTTGGCTAATCAGTTTTCAATATCACAACCAATCGAAAAACAAATCATTTGCTACTTAAACCACCTACGAAGTAGGAATCATAAAGTGAAATTCTGCTGGATCCCAGGGCATTCTGGTATCTTAGGCAATGAGAGAGCAGATCAGGCAGCCAAAAATCCAAATAGTACAACACCAGCAAATTATAAAGTACCATATAGAGATTATTTGAAGCATATAAAAAAAGTCTATATGTTTCAGTGGTCAGAAATATGGAAGGCACAAAGTAATAACAAGTTGCTCCAAATCAAAAAAGAACCTGCCGTTATGGATTTCCAGCTTTAGACAAAATAGACAGGAAGAAGTTGTTCTAGCAAGACTAAGGATTGGACATACTCATCTAACCCATATGTTTCTACTCATGGGGGATGACCCACCTCGATTCACGCATTGTTCACTACCGCTTACAGTCAAGCATATACTTTTAGATTGTCCTCACTATTCTCCTTTCAGAAGAATTTTCCACTCTCAATCACAACTACAAGAACCGTTATCGCTTAACCACATGATTGGCAATAGTGCTAACCTAGCTACACTCTATACATTTCTGAAGGAAATACATATACAGTCGAACTTCCCAATAACGAATTCGATAAATCCGGCGAAAAAATTCGTTATAGAGACATTTCGTTATATAGAGAATATCTTTTTTATTAGAAATTGTTATCTAATTAGAAAGTGAAAACGAATCTACTTTTATTTTTAATGTATTATTTCAAAAACATACTTATTTAAATTACATTTACACAATTTTCGCCGCTAAATATCATAAATTAAAAAAATCTGTAATTTTCGTTTGCACAGTACAATTAAAAAATTTTCTGATTTTCAAAGAAAACCTCACATTTGTTCAGAGCATTAAAACATTATCACGAACATTTTCACAAAACTGTAGACCCATACGAACCATTTTAAAAGCGTTAATCATTTCTTTGCGAGTTGTCTTTTTTACGGGTTGTTCTAATGCATCTTCAGTGTCATCGTTAATTTCTTCGTGATCATGGTCGTGTCTAACACTGTTCAGCAGTATTTCATCTTCATTTGAATGTTCTGTTGTAGTCAGACCTTGATCTACATAAATATAACCATCCAGTGTTATATCATTTTCGATGTTTCCAGACGATTCTAATAATGTCCAAAAGTTTTTCAATTGTGAAAGGGGCAGTTCATCTTGTTTGTCCAGTTGTTGTTCGACTTCTGCATTCAATGCAAATCCTGCTTTTGAAAAACAATTTTGAATAGTGTATTCAGTGACATCGTTTGTCCAAACTTTTGCCAGTTCAGAGATGCAATCTCTAAGGTTAATTGTAACCTCCAAGTTTCTATTTTCTGATAACGCATTGACAATCTTCATTATTATTCTCTTTCGATAATGAAATTTAAAATTTTTAATAATGCCTTGGTCCAGACAGTTGTCAGTTACCAACACGACTTCTGAATTCAATGCAAATCCTGCTTTTGAAAAACAATTTTGAATAGTGTATTCAGTGACATCGTTTGTCCAAACTTTTGCCAGTTCAGAGATGCAATCTCTAAGGTTAATTGTAACCTCCAAGTTTCTATTTTCTGATAACGCATTGACAATCTTCATTATTATTCTCTTTCGATAATGAAATTTAAAATTTTTAATAATGCCTTGGTCCATTGGCTGGAGTTTTGACGTTACGTTTGGTGGTAAAAACAACTTCGCACTTTTAAGTTTGGCAGAAATACTGGCAAGATGTGCCAGACAGTTGTCAGTTACCAACACGATTTTCCTTTTTTCTTTTGTTATACGCTTGTCTAGTTTTAATATCCATTCTTCAAAAATATCACTTGTCATCCATAATTTTTTATTAAAGGTGTAGTCAACTTCCAAAGATTTTATGCCTCTAAAACATCTTGGGTTTTTTGATATTCCGACGACTAAAAGTCTTAATTTTTCACTTCCTGTCATATTTGCTCCAACTAGCGCAGTGATTCTTTCTTTGCTTTCCGCCAAAACATTTATCATCCTTAAAAGCAAGTGTTCTATTCGGTAAACATTTAAAGAATAAACCCATTTCGTCAGCATTAGAAACATCCTTACGCTCATATTCTACCAAAATCTTCTTTAAGGTTTTATTTTGTTGTTTTATTTTTATTGTTCCTCCAACTGTTGCAATCTTCTTCGCTTACATTAACACTTTCTCCACAAATAACCTTTTCCACAATTCTGCGGCGCTTCTTAAATTTATCTAGCCACCCAGTGCTCGCCAAGAGACTGTGCAAATTTCGAGCTTGTTGCTTAATTATTAGGCCCGATATTGGGATAATTATCACGTATCATTTGCACCCATTTTAGAACAGCTTTATCAACATCTTCGTATATACACAACTTAATTTGCTTCTTGTCTGCTCCTAATTCAGTTGCATTAAAATTGATTCTCGATTTTTTTAAAATCGTAGATAGACTGCTTGCAGATATGCCATATTTCTCCGCAACATCTTTTTTCTTAAAACCCTGGTCAATATCATAACAATCTTTGCTTTATCGTTAATACTTAAATTGTTTTCCCAATTGTAAAAAATACTGGATTGCAGCTCTTGCCGATACATAAACCGGAAACTTATGCTGCGCTGGCCATAATAGTGAATTGTTATTACAGGTACCGCCTACTCAATGACGTTCGCTTGCCAATTCAACAGTATCACTCACTTTGAAGAAATATACGACTTTGTGATTTGTGAATTTCTTTTATTCCGCTTTCATTCATATATACACCAAAGAAAATTTATGATTAACGTATGCTGTATGTTACTTTTCAGAAAAAAAAACAAAACAAGGGCATATAGCCTATGTGATTAATGACGAACGAAAAAAAAAAAAAAAAAAAAATTCATGAAAACGATCTACTGTGGGTCCAGTTAGACGAGAACGGACATATCATATAATGATTGACATGAAGATCACGTGGTACAGTTGAATGAGAAGCGAATGTCACTCGGTAGGCGTTACTAAAAACCGATTGTGGTAGCATTCTATGTATTGCCGCCACAGCATGCTAAAGGTTTACCGCAGCGAATTTCGCTTTCCCCTGAGCCAACATCAATTTACAAATCTACCCTATTTATTGTAAAGTTTACGACCACTTTTAAGAAAACCCATTTGGTTTAATAACTGCAACAAAAATGAAACAAAGACTCTCCTAGGCCACAAGTGTTCACTAAAAGGATGATTATTTAATTCCAGATGCTAATGGGAAATTTCGGAGGGAAGGAGGCAGTATATTTGAGCGGCTGTTTAGCAGTAAATACTTGAAAATCTTCAAAAATGCTTTTACTATTTTTTTTAAAAATTCGTTATAAAGAGACTAACACTTCGTTATATGGGGTTAATTTTACATGTAATTTCGTTTCAAGGTGCAATGTTTCGCGAAAAAATTCGTAATATAGAGAAATTCATTAAATAGAAGTTCGTAATAGAGAAGTTCCACTGTATATGAATTCCTATGATGCCAAAATAGAACATATTATATTACCCTAGAATAATAATGTAGGACCTGGCACATTTTGGCCTTAGCTGCCCTTGTGCCTTTAAACACCAATACCAAGAACTTATTAAATTGATCACCATCATGTACTGTCTATATAAAAATAACAAAAAATGTATTCAGAATGATGTTCCTAGTGGAAAATATAAGGATTCCTGTGTATAGTAAACTCAGCATAAGAATTCACCTATTCTATTATGTAATGTGACCACTCTAAAAGGATTATTTTTACAACTTGTAAATTGTGGAATCAGATAGAAACTTTCAGTATATTACTTGTTTCTTATTTTATTTATTTATTTTTTTATATATTTAACTATTTTTGAGACAAAATCAGTGAGAAATATGGTTGAAGCAGAATATTCTTAAGTAAGCTAAAATAATAAAGTAGTTGCATTCGTGAAGTGACACACTGGAATTAAGGATTTAAATCCTAGAATGAAAAAAAAATCTTAAAATTAATTAAATGAAAGCTCAAATTAATTAATAACCCTGATATACACTTGTCAGATAAGTTTTATAGCACTATTGGAAACATTTTAAATGCATTTGAACTGCCCTCCAATTTTTGGTTACATTTTTCTTTTGACCCATTTTGAATGGGTTTTTGCACCGTATGCACAGTTTCCAAGGAGAATTTTTAAGAATGTAGAAAGTTCTAATAATTAAAAAATTAATTGAAGAAATTAATTAAATAAAATTGAAGAAATGGTTCTTGAGGTTGTCACAGACATTCTCTCAGGTATATCAGACAAGCTGTACTTGCTACCTGGGAGTCTAAAACGCTGATGGAACTGATATTCGGGTGACACTCAAGTCAAATGGACCCAATTTCAACGAAGTCTGGACGGTCTGTGACCATCGAATCCTCTGCTTGCACCTTTACGATGGTGGGGCTGTTAGTAATCCTGGGCATAACCCACATGCGCAAATACACTGTGGGTGACCACCCAAGTGTAAACCAACGTAAGCAGGGATTGGGGTATAGTGCCCACACCACATGGAAGAATGCGACCACTCTGTGCTACCAGGCAATACTACGTGATAGGTGACTCTCGTCAACCTGTGCAATACCACCACTTTGCTTATTGGAGCCCTGAAGTGGTGGAACCCATGTTTAGTCACCAGAGCTAAGTTCTGGTCAACCCTTCCCGATCTCTTCCATCATGCAGTATGACTGATGTCTTTTTAGGTTATGACGGACATTATGGCAAGATCCAAACTTCCTTATATTTCGAGGGTACAGCTCTAAATCAGTGTTTGCAGGCCAGCTGCTAGTTAGTACACTGGACTGAACCTATTGGTAACGCTCTAGGAAGCTTCTGGATCAGCTAGTGTATAATCTTGCTACCTCTACTCTGCCAGATAGTGACTGGAGAGAGTTGAAATTGTGTCTATGTGGGTGGGGGCATTGTAAAGGCCACATTATGTCAAGCATCTGGGTGTATTCTTACCATGTAATGCACTTTTTCTTACTGTTGAATACACCATGAATTGTCAAACTAATAGAGCAAGCTTATCTGCAAAACGATCTAAACCTCCCAAACACTTCCTAGTTCATTTCACAAATATACGTGGTCTCAGTTCTAATCTTAACAATGTCCATTTCCACTTACAGTTTTGTATTGAAAACATGATTTAATCATGTTTGCAATACCAGGGTGCCTGCCCCCATCCCCCACTAATGAAAGGCCAACAAGCCTCAAAACGGTGCCATCTTGGGTGGTGGTGGTGGTGCCTACTGAGAATAAATAACAAGTCTTCTCCATCAGCAAAGCTTTGCTTATTCTAGGTAATTCAATACATGGTAACTTGTTGTGAAGGATGAGCAAAATATGAGATACAGTTGAAATGATGCCCTTTACACATTATTGTAGTTTTCCCTTTAGTCAATGGTGTCAATGGTGTTTTTACTCTGATATTATATAGTTCCCCATTTATAGTCAAATTTAATTGAAAAGTTCAGTCAAACACAATCAGTTGCTCTGGACATCTCTAAGCTTTCGATTTGTTTTGCATAAACGGCTTCTAAACAAACTTTCATCTTATGGTTTGCCAACTGTTTTTTGTAATTAGCCATCCAGTTTTCTCTCTGACCGCTCAGGGTGATGGTAGATGGCTCTCTGTCTTCTAACTTCTCCCTAATGCTGGTGGCCTCCAAGGTTAAGTTCTTTCCCCCACTCTTTTCCTCTTGTATATTAATGACCTTCGTAATTGACCAGATATCCTATCCATAGTTTTGCTGATGATAGCACATTGCATTCCACTTTCCAGTTTCAGAAACCTTGCCCCGCGCAATCAGCTTCAACTTCTCGGATATCTGCTACCAATTCCTTAAATGCCGATCTCCAGGTAATGCTCCATTGGGGCAAAGGCAACTTAGTTGATTTCAATTCTTCTAAAACTCAGTCCTGTCTTATATCTCGCAAAAAGGGGTTCTTCTGCTCCTATGTGCTTATCTTTGGTGACACTCTGATTTCTTCGCAGGATGATATATTTCTTTTGAGGATTACCCCAACTTCTAATCTCTCTTGCATTAGCACATTAGAAATATTGCTTCCTCTGCATATAAAAAACTTGGTTTTCTCTTTTGCTCTCAGCATTACTTTTTTCCAAACAGCTGTTCACTCTGTACAAATCGCAAATCCACCCTACCATGGAATATTGTTCCCAAATCCAGGGCATTGCCCCCAAAACCTTTCTCAGGCTTCTATATTCCATTCAGAAGAGGGCATTTAGGTTAATTAATGACTCCTCTCTACCTCATAGACATACTGTTTCTGCTTCATACCTTTTCTACAGATACTTCCACTGTTCTTCTGAATTGGCTTCTATAATTCCCACTCTCTCTTTCAAAACAGTCCGTACATGTGCCGCTAACATCCATTTACTGTTCAACTTTTCATCTTCCTCATTTATTCATTCAACTGCTGTTTTCTGGAACGACCTTCCTTCATACGTATTTCCTGAAGAAATTTTTATGAATGAAAAAAATTACAGTCTACAGAAGTTCGAGTCTAATGTCAACAAATATCTTCTTTTGTCTTCTCAACCTCCAACCCAAGCACGATTCTAAGTAATATACGTTCTAATCTGTCTCGTGTTTGGAGTTTTCATAAAAAATAAATAAATAAATCCTTTGAAACATTAATTTTTTCCTATTTTGGCTTTTTAGCCAAACATTAGAGCGCAATTATTGTAAAAAATAAAATAAAAAAGAATTTAAAAATTTAAAAAATAATTATAAAAGAATTTAAAAAATAATTATAAAAAAAATTAAGTACTTGGCTCTACATGAAAGAGAGAGAGAGAGAGAAAGTGTAAAGTAAAGAAATTAAGAAATATTGAAACTACAGCCAGGCCTTGCATAACGGGAGTTTGATTAAAACGTTTTTCAGTTATCGCTATTTGAAAAAAAATATATCACTTTTCATTCGCTGTACACAATGCAAATTTCCAGTTAAAATGATCTTTTTTTTTTTTTTATTAATGTGGTAGTTGAAAACGATTTGAATCGCCCATTAAGCTTACCGCGCATCGGACGGTAATAAACAAATGTTTGCCTGCTGCCCACCTCAGTGTGTTCCATCAACCATCGGAAGGATGTGTTACTTGTTTGTCTCCTGCTAATAAAGTAAATGCAAAATTGCATGTAAAAATTCTAATTTTTAAATGAGTCAGATGAAAATGTTACTGCGAAGGAGATAACGGTAAAAGAACTAGATGAAATCTTTCGTATCGTAAAGAACCTCAAACAAAAGGTTTGAGGTTCTCTGTGGTATTTATTTCGCCCGGCCCAGAGAAGGTTGTTGTTGGCTATCGGAAATTGATTGATGAAAAGAGAAAGTGAACACTTCAAATATTTCCGTAACAAATTGTTTCTTCACTGTGTATTTTATGTCACAGGTTCCCAAACCTTCTCGGTTCACAGCACCCTTAGTGTGTCAGTAATTTTTTCACGTTGCACCTAGACCAAAAATTCCTAACAGTTCCATTTATTAAGTAGTTAGGTCCAAACAACTTAATAAGAGGCGCCTCCGTAGCCAAGTGGGAAGTAGCAGCAGTGCATAGCACACGCTTCTTGATTAGACCGGGGTTCGAGCCCATCGCCACCAAATATGAAGGATGCGGAAAGGTCAGGGAATGACCACCGCATATCCCGGAGCAATATGGCCTTAGTTGCTAATGCTCCTAAAAACCAAAACAACAACAACTTAATAAGAAATGCTGAAACTGTGATCTACCTAGAGGTAGTAGTTCACGCAATGTCCGACAAATATTGAGTATCGCTATGTTTCCCGCGAAAATTTTAAATATTCCACAATGCACAGTTTGAGAACAGCTGTTTTATGCAATAAACATTTAATTCCATAATTATTTTCATTATCTTTTACATGGTATACAGTTCAAAAGTTATTTAAAAGGTATTTTTAAAATTCTTTATGGACATTCTTGAAGATCAAGGACCAATTATAATTTTTTGTATTGATTATTATATTCGATTAATGCATTTCCGTTTTGCGCGATGCACTCGTGGGACGATTTAATCGTGTTAATTGAGGTCAGACTGTATATATATATATATATATATATATATATTTATATTTTTTTTATGAAAGCCCCGGTCAAACTTTACAATCAGGTGACCCCTTTCAGTCGATCTTTATGAGTGGCAGTGATTGACATGCCTAGAATGTTTATCCTCTCTTTGCTGCTGTTTTAAAAATGGAGACTTGTTTTCTGATTTTAAAACAGGGGGGTGATGGATAGGCTAGGCATGTCAATTGCTGCTACTCGCAATGATCAATTGGAAAGTTTAAACAAGACCCAGAAATTTGGCCTCCAGTGTCCGTACATCGAGACGAGAAGAAGTAGTCCTCTCAAGGGCAAGAATAGGACATACTCATCTGACCCAACTTCATTTACTCACAAGAGATGATCCACCACAATGTACACATTGTTCTAACAATTTGACTGTAAAACATATTCTTATTGGCTGCCTCTATTATAAACAAGACAGAACTTCATCCTTGATCTCACTGGTTAATCTTCATAAACCAATAACTCTTGAAAATCTGATTGGTAATAAGGCAAATATTTCTGAATTTTTTGGCTTTCTCAGGCAAACTGGGCTTTTTAATTAATTATTTCTGATTTCAGATTTTCTTCTGATTTATGGAAAACTCATGTTTTAATATAATAAGTGAATAGGCACATTATAGCCCTAGCAGCTTATGTGCCATTAAGCCTACATAACAACAACAACCATCCTGCTTATACTAGGACATGCAACATGTGGAAAACTGAAAACAAAATTGTGAGGTATAAGATTCAGAATAAAGTAAGCTTTCATTAATTGCTCCCAGTATTACTAAACGTACATATTCCAGTGTTGTGCAGAAAAATCAGTCAGTGGCCACCCAAACTGATGTTACAGTCCCTTCAAATCCCTCAATCTCTGACTGGGCACAGACTATTCTCTCTCTCTCTCTCTCTCTCTCTCTCTCTCTCTCTCTCTCTCTCTCAGCAACTGTCCAATACCAGCAAAAGCTTCTCCTCCTCCAGTGATTGCTGCTACATCAAATAATTGAAGTTCAAACATAAAAAAGAATATTCAGGACACAATCCAATGATTGCTGCTACATAAAATAATCGCGGTTCAAACGTGAAAAAGAATATTCAGGACACAACCATGGATACAATTAACTTGTCCAGTCAGGAAGACCCAATCTTAGAAATATGTGCGGAAGAAGATATGGACACTGGTTGACCATTCTTCTACAAAAAAAAAAAAAAAAAACCCGAAGCCTGAACACCATAAACCAGTCATATTAAAAAAAAAAAAAAACAGTCAGATACGGCTTCTTTTACTAAACACCATTAATGCTCTAAATTCTACAATGGGATTGTAGAGGATGTCATAGCAACTTTAATGATATTCAAGACTTAATTAACCACTACTCACCAGTTGGTTTCTCTCTATAGGAAACTTATCTAACTTCTCAAATTTCTGCCATCATAAAGAATTATTCTAGCTATCAACAAAACTGTTATTATACTTCAAATGCCGCTCATGGAGGTGTGGCCATCTTGGTCAGTTCTAAGATCCCCACCAAGCAAATTGTTTTGCTAACTGAAATTAAAGTTTCCGTACATTTGATAACCCAGAGGCCGACCGGGCTAGCCGAGTGGGTCATGTACCTGCCCGGCAACCCAAAGGTCGCGGGTTCGATTCCCGCCTCGGGCTTGGATCAAAGTACTGCAAAAACCTTGGGAGGTGCAATATGGCCACAGAAGCCGATGCGCCAACAACTACCAAATAAAAAAAAAAAAAAAGATAACCCAGATTGCATTAACACTAGTATCAATCTATCTCCCAACCAAGACATACATTCTATTGCCAAGATCTTGAAAACCTGCCAAAACAGTTACCTTCACCTGTCTGTCTCTTGGGGGATTTCAATAGCCACCATCCCTTATAGGGATCGAATAAATTAGAAACACATGGCCAACTAATTGAAACCTTTCTGGATAAGCAAAGCCTTAACCATTCTTAATACTGATCCACCCACTCACATACAATTAACAACTTTACAAACGTCTGCAATCGCTCTCTTGATATGCTCCCCGATTCTGTTTCCAATGATGATCCAATGGGCAGTGACCATTTTCCGATTATTTTTGATCTGCTTCCTACACAACCACCATTACCCCAAACCTGCAGGAAATGGAAATTCTCTTAAGCAACTGGGTCAAATTTCAGTCAGCTGTCACCCTGGATGAGAAATTTATACGAACACAGTCAATAGATAAAGCCACAGATTATATAACTTACCACCTATTATCTGCAGCTAAATGTTTAATTCCATTGTCAAATCCACAGATCCTTAAATATTGGTATAACGAAGATAGCACAAAAGGAAAGAAGTTAAAAAATAAAGCATGGAATTTATTTAGTAGATACCCAACCACAGCTAATCTTATTAACTACAAGAAGCTAAGAGCAAAAGCATGTCTCATTCTAAGGCAAGCCAAGAAGAATTCTTGGATTCGGTTTATATCTTCCTTAAATAGAAACACTAACTCCAGGTTAATATAGAAGAAAATTAGGCAGATTTCCGACAAGTTTCCAACCATCCCTTCCCCAATTCTTTTGAGGAATGGGCAAGAACCCTCTGCTCCTTGAGGACATATAATATAACTATCCAGTTATATTAAAGGAGGCTGCAAAGCAACTAAGCAAACCCTTAGCCATAATTATGAGAGCATCCTTGGACTCAGGGGAGGTTCCCACGGACTGGAGATGTGCAAATGTATCCCCAATTCACAAAGGGGATCAAAGGGTGACATGAGTAATTACAGACCAGTTAGTTTAACTTCTGTTCCGGGTAAAATAATGGAGTCGCTGGTTAAAGATGCATTGCAGGATCATCTAGACAAGACTGCAGCAATAATTCAGACACAGCATGGGTTTGTTAAGGGAAAGTCTTGTCTGACAAATTTGATAGGGTATTATGATGTGGTTACGAAGGAACTGGATGCAAAAAATAATTTTGATATCATATATTTGGATTTCAGGAAAGCTTTTGACACTGTTGCGCATGGAAGACTATTGTACAAATTGGAGCAGAATGGTATTAAGGGTAAGTTGCTACAATGGATAAAAGGATGGTTAAGTGGGAGAAGACAGAGGGTGGTAATCAATGGGTACTGCTCTTCTTGGACTAATGTTATTAGTGGAGTCCCACAGGGTTCGGTGTTGAGTCCACTGTTGTTTTGTTTATTTATCAATGATATTGATGAAGGTGTATCAGGCTTAGTGTTGAAGTTTGCAGATGATACAAAGGTTGGCAGGGTTGTTAATGACAGTAATGGCAGTGTGCTACTGCAACAGGACCTAGATAATTTGGGCAGATGGGCTAAGAAGTGGCAACTGAAGTTTAACCTTGACAAATGCAAAGTACTGCATATGGGTAGAAGTAATCCCAGAGAAACGTACCAACTGTGTGGTACTACACTTAAGGTGGTAGAAAATGAAAAAGACCTGGGAGTAATTGTGCAGGCAGATGTGAAGTTTTCTGAGCAATGCAGACAGGCTGCCAGAGCAGGTCATGGGATCAATGATATATAGGAATTTTGCTAGCAGGGAAAAGGAGGTGATTATCCCTCTGTATAAGGCAATGGTCAGGCCACGCCTTGAGTACTGCGTACAGGTCTGGTGGCCTCATTTTAGGAAGGATGTAGATTTACTTGAGCTTGTACAGAGAAGGGCAACAAGATTGGTGAGGGGAATGAAGGGATCCTCTTATCAAGAGAGGCTTAAGTTCTGCAAATTGCAGTGGCTGGAGACTAGGCACCTGCGCGGTGATCTGATTGAGATGTATAAGGCCTTGAATGGGTTGAGCACGCTGAATTCTGATGGGATCCTTCCACTTTTTCAGATTACGAACCTAAGGGGGCATAAATTCAAATTAAGAAAAGACAGATGTATATTAGATGTGCGGAAAATTGCCTTTAGCCAGCGGGTGGTTAATTGTTGGAACAAACTTCCATCTGTCGTTGTGGAAGTTGATAGGTTGAATAAATTTAAGGAGGAACTGGACAGGCATTTGGAGGGAATGGTGTGTTTTTTTTTTTTTTTTTTTTTTTTTGGCTGATGCTGCATAAGCTCATACACTTGCTTTCTTGCATCACATGCCACTACTACTACACTTCATAGTCAACAACAAGTATTTACAAAATTCATGAAAACTAATGAATCAGAGCAAGTTACGAAATAAGCTATTTGTTAGCAAAACATTCAAAATCGTTCGCGGAAGGTTCGTTAATTAAAGAATCTATGTTAAAAGCAGCTGAAATCGTCAGTCCTGAAAAAGTGCAATCATTTTGTGATATTTCACTATCAAGAAATACAGTGGTAGAGAGAATTAGCAAAATGGCAGATAACATCAGTTCACATCTACAGGATATATCTACAGAAGTCTTGTTCTTTTCAATTGCGATTGATGAAAGTACAGATATATGAGATGTTGCTCAAGTTAATGTATTTTTTTGTGGTTGCGATAATAACATGAGGATCACCGAAGAATTGTTGGAAGTTATCCCTCTTCTTGGAACTACGACTGGCAAAGATATTTCTGCTGCTGTGTGGAGCATTTTAGAAAAGTGTAAGCTTCCACTTAACAGACTTGTCTGTAACAACCGACGGTGCTAAATCAATGACAGGTGAAAATTGAGGATTTGTCTCAAAATTGATTAGAAAATTACAAGCTGAGTACCCAGATAAATCGAAAACCATGGCTGTCCACTGCCTTATTCATGAACAAGTTCTGTGTTTAAAATTATTAAAAATGGTCGATGTGTTGAAAACAGTAACAAAAACAATCAACTTTATTTGATCGAGACCACTCAACAATCGGCAATTTACTTTTTTTCTTAAAGATTTAGAATCTGAGTTCAATGTTCTTCCTTATTATACAGAAATTCTATGGTTATCATGCCACAAAGTTTTAAAGAGATTTTATATGCTTTTGGAGGAAATAACAGTTTTTCTTGAAATGAAAAATGAAAATGTATCAGTTATAAAAAATCCTTTGTGGATTAAGCATTTGGCATTTTTATTTGGTATTACAAGCCACCTCAATAATCTTAACATTTCATTGCAAGGTAAAAATAAGTTAATAACGAACAAAGGATTTTTTATAACTGATACATTTTCATTTTTCATTGATTTAAAAAAAGATGTTTTGACCCTTTTTCCTACTTGTGAGCAGTTAAAAACACAAAATCAAAATTGCTCTTTCTCACAATATTGGGACAAAATTGAGGAAATCAAAAACGAATTCGATAAGCGTTTTAATGATTTTAAAGAGTTAGGAGATGTGTTTTCTCTTTTTGTTGGACCTTTTTCATTTGAAATCGAAAAAGCTCCCACTTTGATTCAACTGGAATCAATTGATTTGCAAAATGATTTATTTTTGAAAGACAAATGTCGAGAAGTAGGAATTCCAAAAATATATTCTTACTTAGGTGAAAAATACCCGGAAATTAAAAAGTTTGCTGCGCAAATTATGTACTACTTTGGGAGTACATACTTATGCGCGCAATTATTTTCATGTATGAAATTAAATAAAACAGCATATAGATCGAGATTGACAGATAAACATCTTTCCGACATACTGAAAATTGTATGTTCCCAGTCTTTGACTCCTGATGTTGAAAAACTAGTAGGGAGTAAACTAGTAGGGAGAAAATAATTAATTTGTTTTCATAAATATATTGAATATTTAATTTTTAAATAAAAATAATAATATAACAATTATATATGCTAAAACCAAAGGAGCGCAAGGCAGCCAAAGTAACACACCTCTATTAGTTACAGTTTATTAGGAAACGTTTCGGAAATTGTTATTGTTACAAAATCCATCTTCAGTCTTTGTAGCAATTTCCGAAAAAGAAGATAAATTGTAAGTTGAAGATAAATTGTAACTAATAGAGGTGTGTTACTTTGGCTGCCATGCACTCCTTTGGTTACCAGTTCATCAACAGCCACTTTACTCCCATTTCTTCACTATACATACTAATTTCTAAATTACTTGTATTCTGTAGATCTGAATAAAAATTTAAATGTTAATTACATATGAGTTTTAATTATCCTGATTATGCTACTGAATCCTGAAACAATATATAATATTTAAGAAAATTTTATGCGGCCCCCGGCAGAAATGAGTTTGACATACCTGCTATAGAGAATAGTATATTGTGGATTGCACTTGGTGCTTTCAGGACATCTCCTATTCATAATTTATATATTGAAGCTCATGAGCCCGCTCTTTGCCTCCACAGAAAAACATTACTACTTAAGTATGCAGCTAAAATA
Source organism: Mastigoproctus giganteus (assembly GCF_048544385.1). Lineage (NCBI taxonomy): Eukaryota > Metazoa > Arthropoda > Arachnida > Uropygi > Thelyphonidae > Mastigoproctus > Mastigoproctus giganteus. Next base: position 110,184,009 of record NC_143578.1, read on the forward strand.
CAAAGTTGCCGTTCACATCCTATTGAGCCATACCTCTTTAATCCTCCACAGGATTAAAATCTCTACAGAATTTAACCAGTAAAATAGGTTGGAGGCAAATTTCTGTATATCTATTCTATAACGGTCTTTTGTCAATTTTATTTTATGCCCCTTCAGGTTTGTAATCTGAGTAAGAGAAAGAATCCCATCAGAATTGAGCCTGTTTAACCCATTTAAGGCCTTATACACCTCGATCAGGTGCTTAGTCTCCAGTCTTTCTTGGTAAAAGGAACCCTTTGCTCCCTTCGTCAATCTCGTTGCCCTTATCTTCAGCAGCTCCATATCCTTACAAAAATGAGGCCTCCAGACATGTATGCAGTACTCAAGGATGTGGCCCGACCATTTCCTTACACAAAAGAATTATCACCTCCTTATCCATGCTACCAAAATACCTGTATATCATTGACAAGACCCCATGAGCTGCTCTGGCAGCCTGTCTGCACTGCTCAGAAAACTTTATATCCAACTGCACAATTACCCCAGTCTTTTTCATTCTCCAGTACCCTCGGTGTAGTACTGTGCAGATGGTGCGTTACTCTGTGGTTACTGCTATCCACATGCAGTAATTGTCAATATAAACTTCAGTTGCCACCTCTCAGCCCAACTGCCCAACTTTTCTAGATCCTGTTGCAGGAGCATACTGTCATTAACAACCCTACCAACCTTCATATCATATGCAAACTTGGACATTAAGCTTCATATATCTTCATCAATGTCATTGAGAAATACAGAAAACGGCAGTGGGCCAATACTAGACCCTGCAGGACTTCACTAATAACATTATTCCATGAAGAGCAGTGTCCTCTGATTACCACTCTCTGTATACTCCCACTTAACTTTTATCCATAGCAGCAGTCTTCCATGTGCAACAATAAAAAAGCTTTCTTGTAATCCAGGTATATGATATCAAAATAATTTTTTGCATCCAGTTTCTTTGTGACCACATCATAGTATCTAATGAAATTGGTGTAGACAAGACCTTCCCTTAACAAACCCGTGCTTTGTCTGAATTATAACTGAAGTTTTGTCTAGATGATTCATTGCTTCTTTAACCAGCAACTCAGTTATTTTCCCGGAACAGAAGTTAAACTAACTCTGTAATTACTTGTGTCACTCTTTGATCCCCCTTTGTGAATTGGAGATTCATTTGCACATCTCCAGTCTGTGGTACCTTTCCTCAGTGCAAGGATGCTATCATAATTATGGCTATGGGTTTGCTTACTTCCTTTACTGCCTTCTTTAATATAACTGGATAGAATAGATTTCATCATTTCACATGCATTTCTTATGCTTAACTTCAACAATTTTTCCTCAACTTTGCTTTCAGTTATTACAAAATAATTTAGCTCCCTGTTAGAATCATCCTACCAGTATATATTCAGTTCCAGCATTCAAGATGGCATCATCAGTTTAGGCAAATATCTTAATTGTTTTTCTACTTAATTTGGCATAATATATAATTTTTTACCATGTGAATCCCCAATATGCTATTTAATATTAATACCAGTTGAAATTTGTAGTGCTTTATTGGTTTAATTTTGGTTTGTGAACTTTATTTCACAACTACTGATAATGACTCATGTTAAGAACAAAACTTTGTAATGTAACTTAATGCTTAAGTCAAGGAGACAGTTGTGTTTTTTTTTTTTATGAAAACCCCAAACACGAGAGTTATAGTACCATGTACTTAGTACATGGTACTATAACCTATAGTACTTAACCTATAGTACTATAACCTATAGTACTTAGTACCATGCTTGGGTTGTAGGTTGAGAAGACTAAAGAAGATATTTGTTGACATTAGACTTGAACTTCTGTGGACTGTAATTTTCAGGAAATACGTGTGAAGGAAGGTTGTTCCAGAAAACGGCAGTTGAATGAATAAACGGGGAAGATGAAAAGTTGGTTCTGTGAGTTTGAATTTGGACAATAAATGGATGTTGGCTGGTGGCGACACGTGTTCAGATTGTTTTGAAAAAGAGAGAGAGAGAGAGCGGGTATTATAGAAGCCAATTCTGTAGAACAGTGCCCATGGAAGTATCTGTAGAAAAGGCATGAAGCAGAAATAGTACATCTATGAGACAGAGAGTGGAGAGACTCTGTTAGAGAGGAGTCATTAATTAACCTATCTGCCCTCTTCTGAATGGAATCTAGAAACCTGAGAGAGGTTTTGGGGCACCTCCCCAGATGTGGGAACAATATTCCATGGTAGGGTGTATTTGCAATTTGTACAGAATGAACAGCTGTTTGGAAGAAAAGTAATGCCGAGAGCAAAAGAGAAAACTAAGTTTTTTAGATGCAGAGGAAGCAATATTTGTAATGTGCTTGTGCCAAGAGAGATTAGAAGTCAGGATAATCCCCAAAAGAGATATATCATTTTGCCTAGAAATCAAAGTGTCACCAAAGATAAGCATAGGAGTAGAAGAATCCTTTTCGCGAGATATAAGACAAGACTGAGTTTTAGAAGGATTGAAATCAACTAAGATGTCTTTGCCCCACTGGAGATCGCATTTAAGGAATTGGTAGCAGATATTCGAGAAGTTGAAGCTGATTGAGCTGTGTATACAGCTCAATCAGCTTCAACTTCAATTTGCCAAAAAATAATGATGTACCAAGTGTGCAGATCCCTTTTGCCATTAGCAACACTCAATTACAACTGCCTTCCCACAAGAAACCTTCATGTATGATGATTTGCAGAAAAGATCATTTTCAGGATTTTCCAATTGGATGTACAAACATATACCCATGTTTTGTCTCTAGAGCAAAGTTTCCGGCATCCCTCCCCCCATACTTCTTCAACCCATGCACGGTACCAAGTACTATAGGTTTTGATATCTTTCGTGTTTGGGGTTTTCATAAAAAAAAAAAAAAAATATATATATATATATATATATATATATGAAGCTTTCCTGTAGAGTAAGATATCTATATTTAGTGTCTAACCAGAATCTGTGGTGAAGTCGGGGTTGGGGGGGATTCAGTTTTGGATTAACATACGGACCAGGAGGCCTCTTGCCCGGGGCGCCATTCTTTAAGGGGCACGAAAAAGAGAAGAACAATGAGACAAGAAATATATATATTCTTAGTAAAAGGGTGCCAAAAAATCTTTCTGACCGTGACATGGAAATACCTTCGTCCTGCGCTTGGGTCTATTTCTTGGGTGTTACAAATTCTTATTGATTTAAAATATATTTAATGTAGTTAAGGTTGATGCTTGACCCTGAATACAATTTGGGTTCTTCTACCGGCAGAAAAGAGATGATAGAACTAATTTTCCACTTATTAATCTTTCTTGCAAGTAGTTGTGTCAGACTTTTAATATTTCTGGAGCTAATTACTTCCATGGTTTACTTTGAGAATAACAGGAATAATGAGAATTATGCAAGTAACAAAAATAAAGGATAACTCTTCTTTCCCCAAGTGAAGGACACCACTATATTAAACTCCTGGAGTTTTAACATTTTGTTATACTTTGATTCTGTTCCCTGATGATAATTATCAAAAGATAGCAACTTGTTTGCAGAGCAAATTATGATGAATATATATATATATATATATATATATATATATTTTTTTTTTTTTTTTTGTATTATTCTCCCTTTTCAGTGGTGTGTATTCAGTGGTTTGAAGTATTAAGTGGCTTGATATATAGTTCAATGATTTTATTTCCTACTAAGGAATGCTTTAATCTTGGATCATTATTTCTCTTCTGTTTTACCAATTTATACACCCGGTGATCACTGAATTATGACCACCTCTCAGTATAAAAAGCTAAATAGCTTTGTATGGTAGAGCAGTGTTAATTTTCATCTGGTCATTCAATTCAAAGTGATAAAGTAGCAGTTATGGGATGTAGTAAATATATCATGGAGTTTTTAAAAGGTATGATTGTGGTAGTGCCTACGTTAAGTGCATCCATAACTGATGCAAGTACTCAGTGTTTGAATGGCATTGAGTGGGTCAATTTGCCTCTTGCCAACCAAATTGTAAAGGATTACAAGGTGGTTGTTTGTGGTGAAGTAAAAGGTACAAGTGTTGTACAGGCTGTCTGGCAGGTCAATGTGTGACAGTTGACAACACAATACAATACAATATGGGGAATGCAAGAAAGATATCCGAAATGATGTGCTGCACACTCAAATGTATGAGTTTCCACAGCAGACGACTCCAGAGACACTCTCAGTACTGATTGCCATCAATGACAAAAGTGGGTTGTTGTGGTGCCAACAGCCCACTGATTAGACATTGGAGGACTGCAAATGAGTGTGCTGGTCAGATGAGTTAAAAGACCTGGTTAAACATGTTGGCAGACTCCTTTGTGTATGATACAAGCAACATGAGTCTATAGACTGCCTGCATAGTGCCAACTATGCAGGCAGGTGGCAGTGGTTGTGTAATATTGGGTGTATTTTTTTTACGTTGGCAAGAACTAGGACCCCTGGTGCCTATGGACCAATGTTTCACTGGTCTACTGGCGTCTCTTAGGAGACCATGTGCTCCCTGTCACGTTGCATTTTTTCCTGAACAGAAACAGGATCTTCCAATTCAATAATGTGCCATGTCATTGGGCCCACAGTGTGTACAAGCAGTTCAAGGAACACAGTGAAGATATCACTCATCTTGATTGGCCTTCAAATCCTCCTGGCCTCAATTGAATTGAACACTTGTGGGATGTTTTAGAACTGGAAGTGAGGCATATGGACAAGCTGCTGTCATCTATTCCGACACCGTGGAATGCCTTACGGCTGTCTGCAGATCCCTATGAATGTCCTGACTTCTAGTGGAGTCAATGCTTAGGTGAATCGTGGCTGTTATCCATAAGAACAGTCGCCCTACACGTTATTACGTAGGCTGTGTTAATTCAGAGATCACTGAATGTATACCTCTTTATACACATTTTCTTCACCACTGACCCACAGCCTGCATATCTTCCTCATAAAAGTTACTGTCAGCCTCCTAGCTTAACTTCTTGTTGGTTGCAATGATGTTATTGTCATCAGATATCATTGTCAGACCTTAACATGTTGTGCTACCTCCCTACTCATAGCATTATTTTTTATATGAAATTAGCCATCCATTGATTTCACTTTTCAGTAATGCATCTGTGGCAGAAATTGAGACATGACTATATTCATGCTTTCTGGAAATTTTTGAAATTTGTTTTCAGAGCATCCTGAAGTTGTGGCCACGCGGCTAAGTAGATATTCTTTATTGAAAAAGGTGTGTTAAAAGATAAAAGAAAAGGGTTTAAAATAGTTGGACATTAAGTGGTTATGTTGCATATCTTTCAAAAACTTAGTGTTCTTTCTTCTACTAAAATAAATGAAATGGACTTTCATTCTGGTTTGCATTGCTATTATCTTATAGGAGCTGCCGAAAAGAGCTCTAAACATGGTGCTGAAGATAAAGCTAATAATATCATTATGGCAATGAAAGAAAGGATGAAGGTCAGAGAGCGAGATAAACCTGAGATATTTGAACTTATAAGGTAAGTTAAAAAAAAAAAAAAAAAAGTCCCATGAAAACTGTTCACTTTTCAGATCTCTGTATTTATTATTTCTTATGTGTATTAATTAAAAATTAGTATATAGCAATTAAAGATGAGGTTAAACTTTTCATTTATGCTTGACAATGGATGGACTACTCATCATGTAACTGACACACTTGGCCATACTAGTTTAAATACTTCATATTAATTTGGACGTTTTTTGAATCTTTTTCTCCCAGATTCGAAAATTGATAAGTTACTCTTAGGGCATTTACTCTTTTAGTTACATGGTATATTCTTTTATTTTCTTTGTGTTTAACTTAAATCTCCACTCACATGTTACTTTAAACAAATCAGTGTGTTTTAAACTCATCATTATACACATTAGAGAGAAATTATTTTCAAAATATTTTAAAAATGGAATACTGTAAAAATATGTCAATAATCATAAAATGTAAAAAAAATTAAAAATGAAATTGAGAATATATACAGTAGGACCCCACTCATACGACGGGATTAGGATCCAGACTCCCACCAAAAGGCAAAAATTGCCGAAAAGTGGAACATAGCCTTTTTTTTCACTTGTGCTTGCATATAAAAGCCTATTCTGCTGTAAACAGACTGAATCACCGACAATAAAATGGCATTTGACACCCTTCTTGGACTTAGCTGCTGAGCACTTCATTACGAAAAAGTGGAACAGGCGGCAAACTTAATGAACATAGATATAATTGAAAACCACCATATTAGTGGAAAGCTGGACGCGTGCGCGCGTGTGTGTGGAAATATGATTTGATCTTAAACTTGCATTGCAGCATGATATCAGTCACTTTCCTGTAAGGACTTGTAGTTTGATGGCCAGCAAAAGAAAATCTTCTCTGTGTGACTGATGTCATGCAATATATTCATACATTGATCTGACCAGGCATGATCTTTCCATTAAAAATCTAGGCCTCTGCATTACCCACAGACCTCTAGATCATTGTAGCAAGTGAATAGTGGATTCTTAAAGGGTAGTTTAGAGACATGTGCTGCCCGCAAACCTCATACCCCCCCCAACTTATGAATACCATCCACTATGAGAAAATTCAATCCAGGATCATTAAGATTATTACTAAATATAATAGAAATCTGATGTGCATAAATATGCACATCAGGTTTCTGGGAGCATCAGCAAGAGGAGTTTGTCAGCAGCACAGTCTGACGATGGGTATTGGTAAGATACCTGAAACGTTACCTTAATGTATGGTAGTTTAGGAAAATAGCCGAATAAACTATATTATTAATTTCATGTGGTATTGGAGTGGTATTATATTTACTAATAATCTTAATGGAAAACAGCCATGTAACGTCCTTCCCTAACTATATCAAGCCAGGATCCATTTAAGCATAAGTATTCACCACAGTCAAAATGCTAATCAATGAAATCAACTTTTTAAATACTTGGCAGTTTTGCCAGTGATGGTTCCACTCCTTCCTTGTAGTATAGCAAGAAATTAAGCTTTACATTGGTTCATTTTTTTTTTGAAATCCCAAAAAGATATTACCTTAAATTTTTATTAAATCCCCAGCATTAACACTGTGATGGATATTTGTTTCTCTCAAATGGAGACAAAGAGTATGAAAAGAGGTGCACATTATGATTATTTATTATATAGTATAAAGCTTCATAATATAGACAGAACTTGACTTCATTCCTATTGTATATTGAAAATAGATGACTGAAATGTGGAATACCGATTAAAATTTTGAAAACATCTGCATTTAAAAAGTTGCACAAGTTTGTCAGAATTAAAGGTATAGTTAAATTAATCAAACATGTAATCCATCATTTTGTACTACACATTTTCAGGCTAATTTTGAAGGAAATGGGTGAATGTGACTACCACTTAAGAATTAATGAATTAGTTCTTGGATTGGCCATTTGCACAAGCAGTGCGTCATTGCTGATTGTGCAGGAAGATTCTACGCCAGGATTGTTCAAGTTTTTATGACACTTGATCAATACATTGAAATTTGATATATGCTTATGGGATTGCCTACTGCCATTTATGTACAAGTTTAATGATACTGGTTTTAAGCAATGGATTTCTCAGTCTGTCTCACAATTATCAAATTATGCTGATATACATACATTCACTGAACTCTGAACAAATTGTAAACACGAGACATCAGCTTTGTGTCAGTATGTATTTTTCCTTAAAATATTCAACTTATAAGGTATGCAAGTGGTCCATAGAATTCTGCAAGTTCATAGTGCAAATGTAGTTCATTATCTGTTGAAAATGGGGAGGAGGGGGAAGTTATATTGTTAGAGAAACTTGCCAGTGGTACTTCAGTTAGTTATCTAGAACTGTGTCTGCTGTGAGTAACAATTGAAGAGATTGTAAAATTTCTGTGGTGGGGGGGGGATGGTGAAGAGAGCATTATTATGCATGTAGGGACCAATAATATGTAATATTAACCTTTTGGATGTGTTGAGTGTCCTGATAGCTGACCATCAAAAATAAGGTCCCTGCATTAATCAATGATTAAAAATCTGAAAGTTCTTCTACTTTCCTGAATATAGTCAAATTTTTACTGCAGTAGTTTCTGAAATGATTTATTTTTTTATTTTTTTTTATGATTTTTGTACAGGAATTGCATGCTAGAACCTGTCCAGTTTCCACCATAATTGTCACTATTTGGCTTTTTACTTGAAGAGTATCATGATAATGATACTGTTTGTTTAAAGTTTCAGGTTATGTGTTTTTATTTTTCCATTAATTCAAAAATATCTAGTTATAGGTCTGTTTGAAAGATTTCTTTTCGTTTTCACAGAGTGAAGACATTTATATGAAACCCAGTATTCTCTCTGGATGAGTGCTACACCGTGGGAAGAAAGATGTGTGGTTTCAAATTTAACATGTTTCACAGCATGCCAAATTTGTAATAAATTTTGAAATCAACTTGAAAACAGAACTAATAGCATTGAATATATATAAAAGGTTTTTTAATAATATTTATATGCAGAATATGCTACAATATATGATAGAAACATGTTTGAAATTTTGCCCATTTAACATGGAAAATGGAAGAGAATAAGAGATTGATGTCCGTTTCTTGTCAAAAATGTTTTTTTGTGAGCTTCAGGAGAAGTAATATTTTTCCTCGTAGTTTTTTTGAGAATAAATTGCATGTTTAAATTTTTTTTTTTTTTTTTTTTTTTGTAAAACTAAAAGTACCTACAATAAATATTGCAATCCATTACGAAAAGAAGAGATGCTGAAATTCTTTTAACAAAAAACCCAAAAGATTTCCAAAAAAATAGAAAGAGAATTGGCAACTGTCAGGTGACTGGCCAACATTTTTCCAAAATTTTGGGCCTCCCCACAAAGTTAAAGGCACATTGATTGACAGGTTATCGGATAAATACAGGACCATGCTGAAAATGTGCCAGGGATAAGGTAAGAATGTATGTGTCAGCAGTTCTGTCCAGGCATAATAGATGGGACTAAATATTGAAATTACTTTTGATTTGAGCGACTGTGGAAGACTCTTGGGAAATTTTTTTTTATCAGTGTAGAGTGCATTTTTACATAAAAAGGAATCCATTTTGCAGAGAGAGAAAGAATACATTTGAACAAAGGTGGTGCAAATGTTCAGGGAACTCTTATTTGAAGGGGGGGGGAAGAATAAGGTTGCAAATTAACACGTCTGCTGATCTCAAAAGTTTGTTTCTTGCGACAACATCTGATATTTTCAAAGTACATTGAGGATGGCAGTGTTTCGAGTGAATGTGAAGTTATGTAAGGGATATAACCTTAGTCTTCTTATACCGTTGTCAAGGGTTTGTGTGTGTGTGTGTGTGTGTGAGTGAGTGAGTGTGATGTCTTTAGGAAGGATGGACTGATTTGGGGGGGGTACATACTTCTTATCAAAATCAGCTGAGCATGACTAAAGTTTTCCAGATTATAAGTTATGCCTACCATCATAGAATCTGTATGGTGTGCAGTAATTGGATGCAAAGGTAAAATAAAAGTGGGAGGTACTACTGACTAGAAGCTTGTTAAGAGTATGACAAGAGCTTTTTCATGCAAGTGTAGGTGTGTTATAACGAGTTATTTTAAATTGTTCCCGATTAACTGGATCAAGTGGGAGGGGAAACTCATCAAGTAGTCAAAATGTTTGAATTAACTACATGATTGCTAATTGCATCAGCTTGTTAGAGAAAATATTCAATAACATTAGTAGCGGCATATGATGCAAGAAACAATGCTTATACAGCACCAGCCAAAAAAAAAAAAAAAAACCATTTTACTATCCATTCACTCCAAAGGTTTTTCCAGTTCTTGTTTGAAGTTATTTAAGCTATCAACTTCAACGACAGATGGAAGTTTATTCCGGTAGTTAACCACTCACTGCCTAAAGGCAAATTTCAGAACATCTATTCTGCACTGTCTTAACTCAATTTGAATTTATGCCCCCTCAAGTGTAACGCGTGTTTGGGGTCAAACGGCACCAGGAGTTTCCCCCATCTTCGCGTAGTTTACATTGTCGTGTGATACAGTACGCGGTAAAGGCCAGAGATTTAAAAGTGTATGGATATTGTACATGAGTAGTGTTGTGTACCGTTGTTCTTGTGGCCATTTAGCCGCCATGCCTCTGCTGAGGCCAGACGTTGCCCACACTTCACCCCGTGGAGGCAGACCAGGTACACCAATATTTTAAATAAGTACTCTGGCAGGTTCTGCCACCTAGTTTCCTGAGATTTCAGTGGCTAGGACCTAAAAAAAATAAAATAAATAAATAAATAAAATAAAAAATAAAAATAACTAAGTTAAAAAAAAAAAAAATGAGAGGTTATCATGTGGTGGTTGTGCTAGAATTGTGAGGCCGAAAATTGTGGGCGAATCTAATTTGGCTGTAATTATGTTTGGATGTATGGGGCTTTCACTTGCGTGCAGGTAGAGTGGGAGGGAGAATGAAGGCTGGTGGGGGGGAGACAGACAGAAGAATGGAGTCGATAGGGAGGGTGACTCCAAGATTTGGTGGGGCATGTCCATACCCCACCAGAAGGGAAAGTGTGGGTGGCAAGGAGGGAAGGAGACAGAGGGACCGTCACCTCCCCCCAGCCAGGGAAAGCAAAGAAAAGTGGGCCAGGCAAGGGCGCCAGGTCAGATCGCCAATAAGGCTAGTGTGCAGAGAGGCTCTGCAGTTTCTTCAGTCGGTGGAATGTAATTTCTGGGACCTTGTCCTGTCTGAGGTTTACAAAAGTCCAGTTTATTTTGTAGCCATTCATTGGTTAGGATCCCATCCGAGGTTATTTAGTCCAGTCAGTTTGGATGTGCATTTGTGATTTTATTTTGTTCCTTCTGCTATGAAGTCGGATCCCTGCGGGTTTGATTTGTTCTGGTGGTCCTTAGTGGTGTCAAATTGTTTTTCAGATTATGGGCAGCTTTGATGGGTACTTGCATTCTCTTCATTGCGGTGGTTGCGGCTGGGGGAAGGTCCGTCTTCTGCTGAAGAGGCCTTGACCGAATTTTGTTAGCGCTTTGTAGCTGTCTTCTTCTTCTAGGATGAGGTGTTCCTGGTTTTGCAGTGTGAATCGAATTTCAGTGATGAGCCCGACAGCGTAGATCTTGATACAGGTGACAGTGATACGTGAGGTGTTCCCATATTTCTGTTTGGCCGCAGTGGTAGAGAGGAGTGTCACTGAGTCGGAAGCCTGATAACTTTTGTCTGAATGCACCGTGTCCGGTGAGTAGGTATGTGACCAGGAGTTCTGGAGAGAGCCAGTGGGGATATTTTGGATATACTGTCTGAATTGTCAGCACGAATTTCCGGGTGATTTCACCTTTGATTGAATTTTCCCAGCGGGTTTGCCAGGTCTGTTGGAGATGCAGTGTGAGTCGCTTCTTTTCCATTTTAGGATCATTGGCTAAGTCAATCATGTAGTTCAGGCAGGTGGACGTTTTTCCTTTGCTGAGCTGGTGTAGGATTCCACGACGAACGATCTCCAGGTCCAGGGGGAGGGCACGCATAAGGACCTGCAGCCCTTGAGTACTCACTGGCCTGCACGCTCTGGAGATCGTTAGCAGGGTATATCTTTGTATCGTCTCGAGTTTTCTCCTGTTGACCACGGTGGTCGCTTTGTGGTACCAGACTCCGGAGGCATATGAAATGGCTGGCAGGAATACTGTCGTATAGAAGAGGGCAAGGGTCCTTTTCCTCAAGCCCCAGTCCTTACGGGTGACTCTTGCAAAGAGTGCAGAATAGTTTCTGATTTTATTCCTGATGTATGTCAGATGTGGTGTTGAAGGATAGATTCCTATCGAGCATGACTCCCAAATGTTTTAATTCCATTGCGAGTTTGATGGTTTTCCCCTGGACTTTGATTTAGGGAGGCCTCCTAATATCTAGGGTCCCCCTGAGTAGGACTGAACATATCTTGGTCGGAGAAATTGTGAGTTTGTTGTTGTCAGCCCAGTCTTGCAGGATAGTGACTGCTCTATTTGCGGAGTTCTCTAATTGTGCTCGGTAGTCCTCAGCAAGTATCAGAATAAGATCGTCTGCATAAGCCTGGGATGTGACGTTTCCAAGGTTGAGATTTAGGAAGCCGTCTAGGACGACATTCCAAAGAAGAGGGCCCAGAACGGAACCCTGTGGGCATCCTCTGTGTATCAACCGTGATACGGAGCAATACGGAGTAGTGACTGATCTGTACTGATGTAGTAGTACTGATGCATTTGTATAGATTTGCTGGCAGGTTAGCCTCCCGGAGCCTGCCAAAGACACTTGGCCACCAGAGAGTGTCAAACGCCCCAGCAAAATCCATTGCGATGATGAGGAAGTACTTTCGGTTGGTTGTGGTTGCGGCGTTAACAATATTTTCCAATGCATCTACGGTGGAGTGTCCTTTTCTGAACCCGAACTGATTTCGGGATTGAAGGCCTGCATTTGAGTAGTGAGTTTCTATCCGATTTCGTAGAAGGTGTTCCATCAGTTTGCTCAGTATGGACAGTAAGGCTATTGGTCTGTAGGACCCTGGGAGATCCTGCTGCTTTGTTGGATTTTTGAGGATGAGCCGAAGCGTTGCCGTTTTCCAGGTGTGTGGGAAATAGCCTTCTTTTAGGCACTGGTTAAATAAATTTAGTATTTTTTCTGGGATAGTCTGAACTGCCTTTTTTACAATTTCCGGCTCTAATAAGTCTGCACCTGGTGATTTCCTGTTTCTTAGTTTGGCGGCTGCAATGTCTAGTTCAGTCCTAGTAAAGGGCTCCTCCTCTTCGATTGTTGTGTAGGTAACTATATTTTAGGCAGAGCGATGTTTGTTCTGGGGTGGTTGATCCAGGTGTTTCTGGAACATGGCATCTAGGATATTATTGATGGATTCCTGCCACGTTTTGGTGTACTCCCCTTGTGTCTTCTTGGTTGTGGTGATGACTTCGCCTCTGGGGAGTTTATTTGTGGTCGCTCTGTAGACCACTCCCCAGGGGTTGTCGTTTCCAACTGTGGATACTAGGTGCTCCCAGGAGCATTGTTTTCGTTCACGGATCTTTGCTGTATATTGATTCCTGGCCGTTCGGTACTGTTGTCATAGTGCTTCCACTTCTACTGCAGGCCAGCTACGCCTGGCACATCAAATTTTTTCAGCAGGTGTTTACCACACGTCTGAGTTGTTGTAATTCTGGACACCACCAGGGAACAGCTCCCGGAATACGTTTTTCCGCTTTGTGGAATTGTTTGCTGCATCTGTGATAAGCTTGACAATTTTAGCTTGGTGTCTATCTGGGTCTAGTCCTTCTGTGTCAAGTGCTTGAGCAGCTGTACGTAATGACTCCTGGAAGAGAGGCCAGTCTGCCTTCTCAACAGCATATCTGTGTTGCATTTGTCTATGTACCGTTTGTGTATTTAGTTTCCGGTTTAGTTGAAAGGTAATTGTTTGGTGATCAGATGAGGTTCAGTCTTCTCTGACAGTCCAGAATGCAATGTGGTCCACCAGAGATCTGGTAGCCAAAGTAACATCAATCGTGGCCTCCCACATCGTGTTTGAAAATGTTGGTAGGTTGTTTGGTTTGTTAAGGATCATATAGCAACTGTTTGCCAGATACTCCTCCAGGTGTTGTCCATTTACCGCACCACGTCGCTCCGGGATTTCACTAAACCACGCCGGTGTAAGCTGAGAAAGAGGAGAAATTTTATCAGCATTGAGCTTGCTCAAACCATTCAAAGCCTTACAGTATTAGTAATAGCCGCATGGTGCAGGAAAGCCTATGGCTTATGAAAAAAAAAAAAACTAATTATTAATAAACGAAAAGGAAATTAAACCTATCATCCTATGTGTTTCCCTCACCCGAAGGTACTATCCATATGTCCTTTGAATTTCCCCAAACTGTCAGCCTTTACCACCCATGTAGGCAACTTATTCCATTTAATTTACAACTCACTGGCTAAATTACTGGAATAAGTTGTACATCTTATACGTCTCAGTCAGATCACCTTGCAGGTGCCTATTCTCCAGATGCTGTAATTTGCAGAACTTAAGCCTTTCTTCATAAGAGCACCCCTTTGTTCCTCTCACCAATCTTGTTGCCCTTCTCTATACTCGTTCTAGGAACTCTACATCCTTCCTAAAATGAGGCCTCCAGACCTGTATGCAGTACTCAAGGTGTGGCCATACCATTGCCTTATATAAGGGGATAACCACCTCCCTATCCCTGCTAGTAAAATTCCTATATATCACTAACAAGACTCCATGACCTGCTCTGGCAGCCCATCTGCACTGCGCACAGAACTTTACTGACTGCAAAATAACCCCCCCCATCCAGGTCTTTTTCATTTTTCACTTCCCTGAGTTTAGTTCCACATGTTTGGTGCATTTCTCTTAGGTTACTGCTACCCACACGTAGTACTTTGCATTTGCCAATGTTAAACTTCAGTTGGCACTTCTCAGCCCATCTGCCTAACTTTTCTTGATCCTGTTGCAGTAGCATACTGTCTTTACTGTCGTTTGTTTGTTTGTTTGTTTGTTATTTGGTTTTTAGGAGCATTAGCAACTAAGGCCATATTGCTCCGGGATATACGGTGGTCATTCCATGACCTTTCCGCATTCTCCATATTTGGTGGTGACGGGCTCGAACCCCGGTCTAATCAAGAAGCGTGTGCTACGCACTGCTGCTCCTTCCCACCTGGCTACGGAGGCGCCTTTACTGTCGTTAACAACACTGCCAACCTAATTTAGCTCCCTGTTACAGTTTAGTATACTTCTGTCCTCACCTTCCTTACAGCAATCCTCATGTGTGAATATAGATGCAAAATACTCATTCAGTTTGTTCAGCTATCTGAGCAGGATCATCAACAGTCGAACCATCAATATCAAGTTGGCCAATCTGATTCATCCCCTTCCTTCTGGAGTTTACATAAGTAATGACGTCTTTGTTGTTTTTCTCTGCATCCTTTGCCAAGGATTTCTCATAATCAGCCTTCACTTGCCTAACCTCCTTTGTGACTTGATTACAGAATACGTTATATCTGCCCTAGGCTTCTGTCTCATCTGGTAATTTATATGTATTCCATACATTTTGCTTCTCATGTCAACTGAGGAAGTATTTTGACAGTTACATCAAATTCTTTGTTCCTAATATTCTGTATAATGACTACATCACTGTGTTGAAATCACTCTTTCATTGTGCATTCTATAGCATTTTTCCAAGACTGTGTATCATCCCATATGATTCCCAAGTGTACCATATTAGCAGAAAATTATAGCAGCTGTATAGCTTGCTTTAAGCTATTTTATGAATAAACAATATCACATTGATGTTGTGTACAGACTCTTTAATTACATTATAAGTTATACCAAACACCAAAACTGTTAGTTTTCTGTGAAATTCCATATAATTTCACAATGGGATCAAAGAAAATGAAACTGGCAATAAGGCTTGGCAGTCAGCAGTGTTCTGACATCTAAAATCAACCAGTTTCATAAACTGATTGCAACAAAAAATCCAACACGTATACTACAAAAATAATATGATACTGCAATTATTCTGGAACCAGTAAGGAGAACATAGATTATATTGTATCAAACCACAGATCTCTATATTGTATGGTATTCTTTGTAAAATGTGGCATGAAGAAGTATTCTTGGCCTCACTGAGATTAGGTCAGTTACGCTAGCTTCCTATATTTTAAGAGCTGAAGACCAATTTAGAAATTGCAGCACTATTCAATTTAGAAGTTCAGCACTTCTGAATTCTATACTTTGTCTTTGATAATGACTGATGTGTGTGTGGTGGATTTTTTTTTTTTTTTTCTGTTTCCCATTCTTCTATTTACCACCATTACATACTGAAAGATCTTTTAATGGACAAGGAGTTTAAACCAATTATTTTTAGATTCATCCAGAAAGTTAACTTGGGTCATTCCATGTAAAGTATTCAAGTAATTAGCTGGAGACCCTGATTTCTGTGCTGTATGTTATTCAATATGCATAAGTCAGGAAACAGAAGTCCCAGATTACACTATTCAGCTTGGTGTGTTTATTGCCTCAGTACTTCATGCACAATAAGAGCTGACATCCTAGCTGTGAGTTGAATACAGAAATATGAAACATGCCAAAAAAGTCTAAGGAGCTCTGATTCCATGCAGTTTTACAGGAAAGCTTCATAGATGTGTACAACTGTAGTTATGTTTACAACTGCACAGCTGTTTACATGTAAATGAAACCACAGCTGTATACAACTGTGGTTTCATTTACATCTGGATAAGTATATCAGAATTGATCTCTGCAAAAATCATGTAATTTATATAAATTACATGATTTTTGCTTATATATAAATGTAAACATCACCTGTTTACATTTATATATAAGCAGATACAAATCTCTAGTCAAAACAAAAAATTCATGCATTAATTTGACAAATGTTATTAAAAAGGTACAAGTTGCATTCTTTTAAATATATGTACACTGCTTTTGGTGAAATTGCATAAAAGCTTTGCATTTGACAAATGCAAAGAACTGCATATGGGTAGAAGTAACCCCAGGAATGTACTAACTGTGTGGTTTAATTTTCTATCATTTAAGGTGGTAGAAAATGAAAAAGACCTGGGAGTAATTGTGCAGTCAGATAAGAAGTTTTCTGAGCAATGCAGACAGGCTGAAAGGCAGGTCATGGGGTTTTGTCAATGATATATAGGAATTTTGCTAGCAGGGAAAATGAGGTGATTATCCCTCTGTATAAGGCAATGGTCAGGCTACACCTTGAGTACTGCCTACAGGTCTGCAGGCCTCATTTGAAGAAAGATGTAGATTTGCTTGAGCGTGTACAGAGAAGGGCAACAAGATTGGTGACAGGAATGAAGGGATTCTCTTACCAAGAGAGTCTTAATTTCTGCAAATTGCAGCATCTGGAGACTAGACACCCCTGCAAGGTGATCCAATTGAAGTGTATAAGGCCTTGAATGGGTTGAATATGCTGAATTCTGATGGGATTCTTCCACTTGCTCAGATTACGAACCTAAGCGGGCATAAATTCAAATTGAGGGAAGAGAGATGTAGAATAGATGTGCGGAAATTTGCCTTTAGCTAGAGGGTGGTTAATTGCTGGAACAAATTTCCATCTGTTGTGGAAGTTGATAGGTTAAATAAATTTAAGGAGGAACTGGACAAACATTTAGAGGGAATGGTTGTGTAAAAAAAAAATTTTTTTTTTTTTTTTTTTTGGCTGATGCATAAGCTCATATGCTTGCTTTCTTGCATCACATGCCACTATTACTACTACTTCTTTCTCAAATTTAGGGATGTATGTATGTATATATTTTTGGTTTAATTTTGTTTTATTTTATTTTAGTTGGTGGACTTGGTGGTGCCAAATGGCCCCCCCTCTGACCACCTTGGTAGTGGTCAGAGGGGGTGCCGTGAAATTTCTGTTTAATTGATTATTATTTTATTCTCTTTGCATTTTGATTTTCTAGATTATCTTGGAGAGTTTCTGCTCCAATATTTTTGTTCTTGTTAACCTTCTCTTCCCTCCCTGTTGGTTTGATCATTAAGTTTAATTTTGATTATTTTTGCTCTTCTGTCTTGCCATGCTGCTCGCATTATTTTTATTATTACTTAATTATCAATTTAATATTTTATATTTCAAGCCTCATGTAGAGGAATATTCTTTAGCTTTTTATTTTTAATTTTTTATTATGAAATATTCAGTTTTAAACAATTTCAAACATTATTGAAATACAGGTCGACCATCATTAATCTGGCCATCGATAATCCTGTTCCACGGCTAATTCGGACATAATTTCTGCGAACGTAATTTCAAATTTTCCAGGTCAGCGCACCGACTTGCCACTACTGTTTTGGTGGCGTTGGTTGCAGCATCAGCTGTTGGCGCGAACTCGAAAACACTGGCAAGCAATTGCCACTTGTTTTTCTGCATTTATTATTATAACCTGCTCACATTTAGCCCCAGCCATGGTTCCAATGCATAAAGGAAGTGCCTCTTGTGGTGTAAAGCACAAACACTGTACATTGTCCATAACAGATAAAGTTGAACTTCTGAAAAAACTCGACAGCGGTTTGTCTGTGAGAAGTTTAACTGTGCTGTAAATTTCAGCAATTTCTCTCAGTTCCTCTTATGTTAGTAATTTTCTTTTAGCCATTCCTTTTTAGATTTTTTTTTTTTTTTTTTACATCAGACTTGTACAAACTTGCGGAAAAGCGCAACACAATATGATGGATAATACAGCACACTAACGAACTTGTTTTAACAAAATCTCTAACAATACTGACAAACTTATTGCAACATTTGAGAGTTTATTTTATCGTAATTAGTTTTATTGCAGCACTCGCAATAAACTAATCATAAACGACCTTCATATGTATGCCATAATAGCGTCACACGTATGTGGCTGACACGGCTTCTCAAGAAATAAAGTAACCAACATACTTTAGTTACAAAAACATATATGTGACATAAAAAAATGCTTTTTTTTATATATTTTAACCGAAAAAACAACAACACTGACGTTACAATATTTATTTTAGAATTACTAATCAAATTATTTCCTAAATATTTTTTGGCCCCTGGGGAATTTTTTTCTTAAATTATCTTGGCAGTCAACGTGTTAAAGGTAGAAGATGTGGTTAGCTGTTGGGTAAAATAACCACTGGTGATCCAGCACCCCACAGGTTCCAACGCTGCCGGATTAGTGATGACCTGTATATATATATATGGTACTGTAAAAGCCCAAAATCCAGTAAATCCTAGGATTTACCAATTTGTACTAGTAAAAGTCTAAAATATCAGCACATTTTACACTGTTACCACTTTGATATATTAATTATATCCATTAACATAATTCCTTTGATCAAAACATGCCCAGTTACTGCATTTGTAGATTTTTTCTGTTATGACTGAGGTTATTATGTATTAGGCACTCTGAATGTAGTGAATACATTATCCAAGCAACCTTGCAGGCATAGGAGATATTATCTCCTGTATGCCTTTGTTTAAAACTCAGAAAAATGAATGAAGCAGGAATTTATCATTTATTCCCTTTTTGCACCATCCAATTATCTCTTTTCCGATTTTAAATAAGGGCATAAGGAGGGATATTCATATATTTGAAATATAGTGAATATGTTATCCAGGCAATTGCAGGTTATCCATCTATGCAGTACGTTTTGACACCTCTGATTGTTTTAATCAGTGAGGACAGTCATCATTTAATAACTTATTTCATATGCTTACTATTGTACTTTTCTTCATTCCCACTTGTGCCCATTTGGAAATAGCACATTTTGTATGTTATTGTTTTGAATGTTTTCCCCTCTTTTCTCCTTGTGTGTCTTGCTCACTGTTAGGATCACAGAAGAGGGGAAAAAAAGTAACATTGTTTGTTTCCTTAAGTATGACCTGCTGATCCATAGGTTGTGATGACTGTGGCATTTATGTAACGGTAACAGTGCCTTAATGTTTTAATCATTTAATCCGTTTTTTTGCGAGTAAAATCATACAAATTACCTTTTGTATGATTTTACTTCTTTTACAAGGTGTTTATGAAACCTCTCTGAAAGAAGTTTGGAATTGTATCTATAATAGATAAAAATTATAGGTACAATTATAGATAATTGTATCTATAATTTTTGCATTTCATGGAAGAAAGTACAATTGAAATTCATTGGGAAATGTGAGAAGTTTGTCTTGTGTAGGCCTTATGAATGTGAAAAATGTTCGTAGCTGGGTAGGTAAGTTTCGCAAAGAACAGGTGTCCTATGAGAATGAAATATGCAAACCAAGATGTTGAACTAGTCATATCGAGGCTAACATTCACTGGTGTTAAAGAAATGGTTTTGGGTGACAGAAGATCAACAGTGGATGAAATTGCAACAACTTCAGCCATTTCTTTGGATCCATGAATACCATACTCCACAAAGTTCTCAGATTGAGCTCTGTGAGTTCCTGGGCAGTTCCTCCAGAAACAGAAAGAGAATTGTGTCAACTTGTGTGAATTAGTGCTCACTCTAGATGCTACAGTGAATGGATCTTTCTTTTCCTCAATTGTCAAACAAAATGCCAGTCTGCCCAATGGAAGCACAGTGATTCACCGCTACCCAAAAGTTTCCATGTTGCTGCAAGTGCAGAGAAAATAATGGTTGCTGTTGTCTTAGGTATTGATGGAATAATCCTTGCACATTGACAAGAAACTCATATGAAGAAGTTCTGGAAAAAAAAAAAAAAAAGTTCCTCCCAGCACTTAAGAAAAAACATCTACACAGGGTGAATCACATTTGCTTCCATCAGGACAAGGCTTCGCCGATTGTTTTGGAAATGTGCACAATTTTTTTAAAGAAAACAATATTGAGGTTATCCCACAACCTCCATACTTGCCTGACCTTGCACCTAATGACTTTTGCTTGTTCCCAACAATGAAGGATGCTCTTCATGGCAGAAGGTTTCCTAGCTGACAAGCATCTAATTCTGCCATTTTCCAGTGGGCCAAACATACCTCCAAAGAAAGTTTGCCACAGCCTTCACATCTTGGAAGGACAGACGTGCAAAAAGGGTGTCCAGCTTCTAGGAAACTGTGTTGAAAATGAGACAAGCATCACCTCTGTATCTTGTGTACTTTTGAAGAAATAAACTTGAATGCACTTTGTGTATTATTGGTGTTGAAATATTTTATCCACATAAATATAGTTAAAGGAATTGTTTTCATTCAATAAAAAGCATTTCCATACTAAAGATTTCAGTTCTGAAAATTATAGTGCTTTGAAATAGGCACGTCTAATGAGACCTAATCAAAGTATTTTAAGGCTTTAAATGGATTGAGTAAACTAAATGCTGATGGCATTCTTACTTTTTCTCAGACAACACATATAAGGGGTCATAAATTGAAAATGAATGGTTGTAGATATATGAAAATTTGCTTTCATCCAGAGAGTGATTGATTTCTAGAACAAACTTCCATCTGTTGTTGTGGAAGTGGGTGGGTGGGTAGTTTGAATAAATTTAAGAAAAAATCGACAAAATATTAGAGAAGTTGGAAAGACAAGGTGGGTTATTTTTTTCTGGTTAATGCTGTATAAGCTTTCTTTGTTGCATCACTTGCCAATACTGCCAGTAATCTCATGTTGTAATCCCCTCACAATGTGCGATATTGTGCCTCAACAACTAGATTGTTAGTTCTTACACTCAGGATACCTACCTGCCAATGGTGAGGAGACAACAGTCTCCAAAATAGTATAGCATGTATGGTAACACTAGGACTTAACTGAGAATAAAATGGTATACTTCTCCTCTGGAACTGATATTCATTTGATGCCAATACTGCAAAAAAAGAAAGCAAGGCAACTTCGGAATGAAATCACAATATGAATTTTATAATGTCTTGTATGCAAGTTTTTTTTTTTTTTTTTTTTATTTCACGTTTGCCTTTGATAAAATGTGGTATGTGTACCACTATTGGTACACTAACCATTATTTACTGGTACACAGCCTTAATAAAAAAAATTGCAATATAAAAAAGGATAAAAATTTTGAATCAAATAAAAAAAAAACACAAGCAACATATATCTACTAATATGCAGAAAACCTTTTTTTAAATAAGATTTTAGCTTTCTCCATCCTTTTTTTTTTTTTTTTTTATCCAAAATAATATACATTTTACACAAAATGGTAGATTATTTTGTTTGTATTTTGCTCACACTACTATATTATAACATGCAAATAAAATCAATTTGCATTAATTATATATTGAATCGTATTAATTATATAATGAATATAAAGTTATATAAACTCCCAGAAATCACTCAGATATAGACAGTGTTTTCGTTCTGTTTCTAGTAATAACTGTTAACCAATATTTTGTTAATATGATTTTGTTTTTTATTACATTTTTCTAATTTGTGGCTCCTTCAGCACCTTTTTTTTTTCTTTCTTTTTTTTTTTTCTTTTTTTTTTTCTTTCTTTTTTTTTTTCTTTTTTTTTTTTTTCCTTTTCCCTTTTTTTTCTTTTTTTTCATTGTGTAAAAAAGTCCTAACAGCCACAGTTACAAAGCAGACGGGCATGGGCATGTATATTTAGTATTTTTAAGCAATTTGATTTTCCTTTCACTTTTAATTAAAGTTGTAAAAGTTATTTTGTATATTGAAAATTGTAACATGGATAACTGGTTAAAATCTGGGTCTTTAAAAAGACCTCAAGAGAATAACATGACTGTTAGTTCAAAAAGTACTGATTGTTTGCCACTGGAAGCCAGCACTTTGACATGCAGCCAGTCATTCAAGGACTTTGAAATGCAGCCAGTCAACACCCAGCAAAAAAACTGTATGTATATAAGGAAGTATAATCCTTTCTGTTTATCTTTTGATTTTACATACGTACACTGGAAAAGAAAGCATGCCTATTTTCCTGGGTGTATGATTTGTTACAAAACATCAAAGCATTCAATGAAACCTTCCCTTCTTATGCATCATTTCAAAATCAAGCATTGGGATTTAAATCTTAAACCTTTCAAATAGTTCTGAAAAAAACTGTCCAATTTGTCAGTTATTAAAGACCAAATAATGTAATTTTCAGGAGTTAATGTGAAGGCTGTAAAGGCTTCTTAGAAGTTAGTTTAAGAATAGTTAAAGCAGGAAAACCTCACAATTGGAGAATCATTTACTGCTATCATCAGTTAAAGATATGGCCAGTTGGGTTTTGGGAGAAAAAGTAGCAAAACAACTTGAATCAGTTCCAGTATCCTAGGACACTGTACCACGATGAATTTCACATAGCTTCAAATTAAGTAACAGTTAATTGAAAAAGTTAAGGCTAGTAAATGTTATTCTATTCAATTGGATAAAAATAGTGATGTTAGCAACATGACTCATCTTACTTGTATAAGATTTGAAGATGAAGAGTCAGTGAAAGAAGAGTTACTGTTTTGTGAATCATCGCTTGGCTGTGCTACTTCAAATGACACTTCTAAAAAAAAAATAAAACAAATAAACATTTATGAAGGTTCATGGCATAGAATGGACAAACACAGTAGAGTTGTTGTTCCTGATCCTAAATTTGTTCAATATAGCATTCATTGAGATGAAATGTGTAGCTGCTAAACAATGGGAGAAATGTATTAAGACACCTATTTGAACTTCTTCAGAAGTGCAAATTTTTCTCTGAAACCATTTCAAACTTGATGAAATTTGCCTGGCTTGGCCAATATATTTCGGCATCTCAGTGAGCTTAATGCCAACAGGATTTCCATGCTATCTCATTCTCCATCCACAACAAAATAAAAACTTTCAGAAAAAAACTATTTTGTTATTAGAGAAGCAGAAAGTGGGTAATTACTTCCTTTCCACATTTGGTCAGTTTTATTGGTGAAAATGAAATTCAACTGAACCCTGAACTGGCAGTCAATATAAAGGAACATTGTGATAGCTTAATTGCAAACTTCAGTAAGTACTCTCCATAAAATCTGACATTAGAACTTGGATCAGGGTTTCCTTTTCTGTTGGCGCCTCCGTAGCCAGGTGGGAAGGAGCAGCAGTGCGTAGCCTGCGCTTCTTGATTAGACCGGGGTTCGAGCCCGTTACCACCAAATACAGAGGATGCGAAAAGGTCAGGGAATGACCACAGCATATCCCGGAGCAATATGGCCTTAGTTTGCTAATGCTCCTTAAAAAAAAAAAAAAATCCAAACCAACCAAAATCCTTTTCTGTTGAAGACAACTTACCAGAATTGTTAACAACAAATGAGAAAGATGAACTGGTTTGCTCTAACTCGGTTAGAGAATTTCGATAAACCTCGCATAACGGGGTATTTTTGAGCTTTTGTGTGGGGGAAACCCTGCTATTATGTTGGATGTAATTGAATCTCCGCTGTTGACTCGCTAGTCAAAAAAAAAATTATTGAGAAAGTCTGTATTTTATTTTGTTGGGAAATCCCCGTGTTACGTTCTGTGCTATTGAACTTGTGGAAAAATCTAGATTTCAAAGTTTTATTACTATTGGATAGCACACCAGGCCATCCAATAGATTGAAGTCATCCAGACGTTGAAGTTATGTTCCTACCACCACAGTTGTACTAGGTTAATACTTCTTTCATTCAGCCATTAGATCAAGGCATTATATCCACCTTTAAATCTACATTAGAAAATCGTTGCAATGGATTTTGGAAAAAAATGATTCCGAATCTATTGAAGAAACATATCTGAATTGTGGTGGACTGTATCAGAATCATAGCTTTATTGCTGAAGGAAGTAAAACTGTCAACGTTAAATGCAGGTGGAAAAATGTATGGCTACAGTCAGTTCATTCAGGAAATATGGTTGAACCAGCAGAAAACGGAATGAGTGCGATAGTAGAACGCGCTACTTCAGTAGGAGGGGAAGGTTTTGATGATATGACTACTGAAGCCCTCGTGGGTAGCACAGTTGATAGAATTGCCCTTCTCCCCACACTGGGTAGAAAAGACCTGACTTCGAATCCCGTCGATGACGGGAGGAATTTTTATGGGTCTTTTTCACAACATGGCTGAGTTAGTTGGACTCAGGCAAGGGTAGCATGGTTTTTTTTTTTTTTTTTCCAGAAACTCGGGTTTTTCGTCTAGCAAAACAGAAAATTGACCTCAGGACACACACAATTTAGAGGTAATATTCATAGAGTAACATGGCCTTAGTTGCTGATTCTCATAAAAAAAAAAAGTATATGATTACTAAAGACATTCAAGAATTGCTAGTAGAAAAAGAGGCTGGCAAAGCGGATTTGGTGGAAATGCCATCGAAGGTAAAACCAAATCAATTCAAAGAATGATAGCGCAGATGAAAATTCTAAACTTCCAAATTTTACACTAAAAAGAAGGCATAAAGTTAGCCAAGCAATTAGAATCTTATTTTTTGAATGCAGTTTCTTGAATGAAAGGAGCCCAAAGTTCAAAAGGGAGCTTCAAAAATGCTTAGTTCCATATAATGAAATTCACAAAGATTTTTGTTAAAGAGAGCAGAAGATACACCTAATATAGAATGGTGTATTTTTGTTAGTTTTGTTAACAAAATAGTGTATTTTTGTTAGCTTTTGGAGCATAACCTCCCTCTTTTGTACTTTTTTTTTTTGTCCCTTATAACACGGTTTTGCACAGCACGACATTTTATAGGAACCTAATTACTATTTTTACAATTATTATTTTTACAAAAAAATACCTAATTTTTTTTTACAAAAATTAATAATATTTATATAGATAATAAGCAGAAATTATGTATGGTTTGTTCACCAACTTAACAGCCATTGAAATTAGAAAATGGAGGAGACTAAGAGACTGTTACTTCTGCATAAAAAATTTTTTTATAATTTTTAACAAATTATTTTTTTATTATTTTTTTTTATGAGAAAAGTTGCAAAACATATAGCTAGTTTTAAAAATTTTAATGTATGAATATGTTAAACTTACAAAGTTATATATGATAAGCAAATAAGTTAAGAAAAGATGATATATTGGCATTGTTCAAGTCTAAATTTACAAAAAAATGTTTTCCAAAAACATTTTTTCTACAAATGGGGTGCCACCACTGCCAGGTTAATAATTATATACTTGATTAATATTTTGCACAATCTGGTTTAAGTTTTATTGTAGCTGTATTTATCAGTGTTTTTTTTTTTTTTTTTAATCATAATTATTTACTTGTTAATATTTTGGATACACTAGTTTTGGCTTCATTTTAATTTTACTTAGCTCTCAACTGAACAAGTTTATGTACATTTTCTTTCAAAAACTAAACTTAGTAGTTACCAAGTAAATTTAGAAAAATAGAATTTTTGAATTTAGAAAAATACAAAAGAAAAATAGTTATTGGTGGTACATTGAAATTGCTAAATTTCAGTGGTATCACAGCAAAAAAAGTTTGAGAACCCCTGCTCATAAAATATATGACTATGAATACATGCCTTTTGGCATCTCTCATATTTTGGAAATATGAGAGATGCTAAAGGTTAGTCATTAAATCACCAGTGAGGTTTCTAGGCTTTCATGAATATATGGCTGGTTGTCCAGCAATGAAGGGTCTGTAATCATCATAGAAATTGCAGCTAGTTCATGTTACAAATACGTAGCAATAAGCTTTTTTGATAGAAGTACTGAGATGTTTGCTTATGTTGCAAACCATTGCTTTTCTTATCTACATTCAATGAAGATGCATTAGCACACAAAATAATAGAATTTGTTTTGTGTGCCAATGTAATTTTGTATCTTCTTCGCTCTAAACTAAGCTTTTAATTAATTTAATTCATTAAAAATTATGCTACCGACTCTTTTTTTTTTTTTTTTTTTTTTTTTTTTTTGAGAACTATTGAAGATTTAATCAATACAGTTAAACTCTGGCTGAGTGAAGAAATGGGGATATACAGAAATATAAATAATTGAACAGATATTGAAATAATATGATAATAAATGCTTCTCTATGTTATATTTTTCTTGTCATGTTTTTTGTTCCAGTTATGGAAACTAGTTTGGACTTAGATTTATTTTAGAAATTAGATCAATATCCACATGTTGTCCTAAAGAGGATTAATGAGGATTCATCTTCTTGGAGATGTATGTTATCATATCTTCTTAATAATATGCTATTTTTCTTCCTGAATTAAATCTTACTTGATGCAAACAGATATTTTTTTTACTCTCCTACCAGAGATTAATTTTTGTTTGTTCAATTTAATATTCATTGAAGAAAATGGTTCCACAAATTCCATTACAGATTGTGTAGACCTTAGCTAGCAGTTCCGAATATAAATTTTTATTATTTATCTTGGTTTTTAGGTTTTGTCACCAACTTGATATTTTTTTTGTTAATAATTTCTCTGTCAGGGTTTAAAATCATGATTCGGCTTAAAATTATTAAGTGATTGCTAATAATAGCTTGCTTTTTTACAGTATTCTGGGAATTTGTATATATCTTACTTGTTATAAGCAAGTTGCACATTATGGAAAAAACCTTTTATTGTTGTGGGGGAGTAGGAGATAGGGCAAGCCAATGGATTGAAAATAAATAATTATCTCAAATATGTAATGATACTCTTTAAAGGGGTTTTGATTTAATAATATTTGTCATTCAGTTGAATTTGGATGTGTTAAATGAATATTTTTTTTAAAATGTAAAATATATATCACAAATATCGTAATATAATTTTGTTTTCTACTTGATTTTTAATCATCTATATAAATAGTATAATATATTTTTTATCATTACAACACTTCATTGAATATTATTAAAATATAGTGGAAAGCATGAATGTGAATGTTTGACTTTTGTGGTATGATATCATAAAGTCTATATAAAAAAAAAAAAAAAAAAAAAAAGCTTGGCATTTTATTGATTTACAAACCTTATTGAACAATTTAGATGCCTTAAAGCCCAGAAATGGCAATGCTGTTGGTCATTATTATTCTACAACTCTTTATTCTGCATTTTCAATACTGCCATCATTTACATTTCTTTGTGACATGCAAACTGAGTACATACGTGAAAAACAGACATTGCAGCTGGAGCTGCTTTTCCAAGATGAGTTGAATGATCTCATTAGAGATCTAGCCTTCTCCAAGGATAAAACTTTTTGCCTCAAGACTAAAGTAGAAACACTTGGTTAAGAAGAATGTCAAAGTGTCTCACTATCATAAAAGAAACCAAGTTTTGACAGCCTTTTTTCCAGTAAATGATCAGCTCTGTTGTGATATCATTAGGGAAAGATTTTAGAGAAGTGTCACAAGTACAAATTACATCTGAATGGTGCCTCTTCATTGATACTAACAGCAATGTTTGAAAGCTTTTCCATTGTTATAATGGAAAAGCTATACCATGAAGACACCACTTGCAGCAATTCAGTACAGTGAAACAAAAAAAATGTGGATATTTCAAAATGCAGATATTTCATCAATGAAATCTTCTGTGACCTCAAAATCTTTGGTATGTTATTGGGTATGCAACAGCCATTCTACTGCAGTCGATTACATTGGACACGACTGACCGTAAAATAAGACATGAGCCAGGAATGAGTAGTGTGTGTAGTATGTTCCATTAGTGCAGTGGTTTTCAACCAGGGTACTGTAACAACATTCCAGGGGTGCCACGTAATTTGAGTTTAAGTTACTTAAACTTATTATTTTTAAATTTATATGTTTATTTCATTACAAAAAGGTGTACAGTATCTTTTTACTTTTGTGGTGATCTATAATTGATGTTTACTTACTACCTCTATATAAAGAATAAGGTTATTATATACTGTACACTGTAAAATAAATACGTACTATTTAATAGGTCAATAAGTTAGTTATTGTAGTAAAGGCCAAAAATGTAAAAAACCGAATCTACTCGTGTATATGAGTACAAAAATATGTATATCAACATGCAGACAACAATAGACCTGTAGATCAAAACCACTTAATGAACTATATAATCGCCTATGCTGGCTCCCATAGCAAACCCTGGAAAGAATTAATTAGCAATACAATGTAAAAATAAAAAAATGTTAATTATAGGTACATAGATACATTGAAAGGGACTTTTTCAAGGGCTAACTCTCTCAATATATCCCACCAATAATTAACAGAGCTATCTGTTTCTGTTGTCATCTACCTGTTTAACAAGGTCCAATATATTAATAAAATAGTATAAGTTATAATTTAGTAGTTAACAGGCAAGATGACATTTTGCCTGTTAACTAGCAACAATATCAAAAGGTTTCTGAAATCTAAGTTTACGATGTCAAAATTATTTTTTGCTTACAGTTCTTTTATTACTGTATCATTTTTTGCATACAGTTGTTTTTTATTACTGTATCCCTTTAATAAATCCATGCTGTGACTGCAGTATAACTGCATTCCTTTGTAATGGTCCTGCATTTCTTCTTTAACCAGTGACTCTATTATTTTCCCTGAACCAGAAGTCAAGCTAACAGATCTATAATTTCTCCTTTGATTCCCCTTTATGAATTGGGGTTTACATTTGCACATCTCCAGTCTATAGTGACATCCCCAGAATCCAGGGATCTTCTTGTAATCGTGCTTTAAGGTTTGCTTAAATCTTTTGCTGCCTCCTTTAATATAAATAGATCGATCCCTTCCTCCTCAGGAGGCTTTTTTATATTTGGTTTCAACAGTTTCTTCATCATCCCATCTATTATCACAAATTTATTCTGCTCCCCACCTAAATTTCACTCACTTCTGGTATCCCCCATCCCTAAAAAAATTCCTCACTTGTGAATATAGATGTGGAATACCCATTCAGTTTGTCCTCAACTGAATTGGTCCAATAGATATATTAATGGAATAACAATTAACATTAGTAGAGGTATACGATGCAAGAAAGCAAGCTTATGCAGCATCAGGCCAAAGGGGGGGGGGAACTGCTCCCATTTCACCCCTCCGTTCATTTCAAATAACTGTCCAGATCAGCCTTAAATTTATTTATGCTATCAACTTCCACAACAAAAGATGGAAGTCTGCTCCACCAATCAACCACCAGCTGGCTAAAGGCAAACTTCCGCACATCTATCCTACCAGTGTCTTTCCTCAATTTGAATTTATGCCCTCTCAGGTGATTATTCTGAGAGAGAGGAAGAATCCCATCAACATTGATCATGCTCAAAACATTCAACGCTTTATACACCTCAATCAGATCACCTTGCAGGTGCCTCGTCTCCAGACACTGTGATCTGCAAACTTTAAGCCTTTCTTCGTAAGAGCAACCCTTTGTTCCATTCAGTAATCTTGTTCCCTTCTTAGTATGTGTTCCAACAGCTCTACATCCTTCTTGAAATAAGGCCTCCAGACCTGTATACAGTACTCAAGGTGTGGCCTGACCATTCCCTTATACAAGGGAATAATCACCTCCTTATCCCTGCTAGAAAAATTCCTGTATATCATTGACAAAACACCATGAGCTACTCTTGCAGACTGTCTGCACTGCTCAGAAGACTTCATATCTCACTGCACAATTACCCCCATGTCCTTTTCATTCTCTACCACTGTCAGTGTAGTACCACCGAGTTGATATGTTGCTCTCGGGTTGCTGTTTCCTATATGTAGTACTTTACATTTGTCAATGTTAAACTTCATTTGCCACCTCTCAGCCCATCTGCTCAACCTTTCCAGATCCTGTTACAGCAGCATAGTGCCAGTAGTGTCCTTAACAACCCTGTCAACCTTTGTATCGTCTGCAAACTTGGACATTAAGCTTGATGTACCATCATCAATATTATTTATAAATACAGAAAAGCAGCAATTTCGCTCCAATGCCACACTGCTCCAATTTGTGCAGCAGTCTTCCATGTGCAACAGTATCAAAAGCCTTTCTAAGATCCAAATATATAATAACAAAGTTATTCCCTGCATCCAGTTCATTTGTGACTGCATCATAGTATCCAATCAAATTGGTCAGGCAAGACTTCCCCTTAACAAAACCATGCTATGTCCGTGCTATAACTGAAGTCTGGTCTAGATGATCCTGCAGTGCTTCTTTAAACAGTGCCTCCATTAATTTTACTGGAACAGAAGTTAAACTCACAGGTCTATAATTACTTGTGTCAGCCTTTGATCCTCCTTTGTGAATTGGGGTCACATTTGCACATCTCCAGTCTATGGGTACCTCCCCTGAGTCCAAGGAAGCTCTGATAATTATGGCTAAGAGTTTGCTTACTGCCTTTGCTGCCTCCTTTAATATAACTGGATAGATCCCATCCAACCCAGGTGCCTTTCTTGTGTTTATCTTCAACAATTTCTCCTCCACTTTACTCTCAGTTATTACAAGATTATCTAGCTTACCGCCAGAGTTGAATATACCTCTAGCATTCCCCTCGCTGAATAACTCCTCATGTGTGAATGTCGATGCAAAATATTCATTTAGTTTGTTAGCTACCTCAGCAGGATCATCAACAGTTGAACCATTGATATCAAGTGGACCAATCTGATTCATCCTCTTCCTTCTAGAGTTTACATAAGTAAAGAACGTTTTGCTGTTTTTCTTTGCATCCCTTGCCAAAGATTTCTCGTAATCTGCCTTTGCCTGCCTAACCTCCTTTGTAACTTGGTTACAGATCAACTTATATCTATCATAGGCTTCTGTGTCACGTGTTAATTTATATGTATCCCATGCATTTTTCTTCTCTGCCATATGTCTCATTAGTTCATCTGACATCCATTTAGGCCTAAACTTTGAACTATTTCTTAGTTGTGGTATGTAAAGCCTAGTAGCTTCCAAGATAAGTTCTTTGAATGCTTCTCATTTTGAATTTGCTGTTGGTAACATCAACAGTTGGTCTCACTGTATAGAATTTAAATACTGTCTTAGACCATTGTAGTCTCCTTTACGAAAGCAAAAACCCTTCCCTTTACCCCTGATGGTAGTTACCTCTTTGAGTAAATCCCACTTCAGCACACTGCGATCACTGCCACCTAGTGGTTCCTTTATCTGCAGATTCTTAATGCATGATGAATCACTACTGATAATCAAATCAAGAGTATTACTCCCTCTATTTGCCTCCCGAACATGCTGATGTAGAAAACAATCATCCAATAAATCCACAAAAGCCTTGCTAGTGTGTGAGTGACCAACCCACAAATTCCAATCAGTATCTGGGAAATTAAAATCCCCCATTATAAGACTCTCTGATTTACTGGCCCACTCTATTTTCCTGTACAGTTTCTTATTATACTCATCAGAGTCATTAGGCCTATAGCAGCACACTCCTACTCTCAATTTTGATCTCCCAATGCTTATGTCACACCAAACTGACTCGACACTGCACTGTCCAGCGATGTTGACTGGCTTCATTTCCTTGGATTTTATGTGTTTATTAACTAATAGCATAACCTCTCCTCCCTTCCTATCCTGTCTATCCTTTCTGTAGACGTTGTACTTCCCAAATTCCAGTTCTGTATTCCTTATGTCTGTGTGACACCACGTCTCTGATATCCCAACAATATCTGCCATTGATGTTTTGGGCAATACCTCAAATTCATGAAATTTATTTACCAAACTCCTAGCATTGTTGTACACGCAAGTATACATGCACCTGTTCCTATCCTTAGCTACCCTAACACAACCCATGTGTTTACTTGTACCGCAATGACTCCCAGCAGTCTCTGAAATATCCTGCATCTTGTTTTCAAGGCTTCTGCTCATTTCAGTAGAAGCAGTGCAAGAATAACTTTCACCTCTGCCAGTGGCTACTGTTAATCTGTTAGTCCTTGTATCCCCCCAAGCTAGCAGTTTTCCGACTCACCTAACACTGCCTCGATAGCATCAGCAAATATTCTTGCACCCTTTGTATTTAAGTGTATCCCATCCCTGTAGAAGCAGTCTCTCCTGTTAACAAGTACAGACCAGGCTGAAAAAAATGTTACCCCTTGAGCCTTGCACAATCTTTCCAGGGCCGAATTGATCGACAAGGCTCTCATCATATACTCACGCCTATCGTGTCGGCAGAATTGCAGACACTTTCAAATTCAACCCTAATTCACGGCTTTTTTTCAACAGTGACGTGTACTTGTTAAGTAATTCTGCCAGTCTCCTACTCTTAATATCATTAGTGCCAACGTGTACAATTATATCACCTTTTGTGCCCTTAAAAGATTATATCCGCTCTACAACGTTATCAACCTTTGCCCCCGGCAGACATACCCTGGTCCTGTTTCAGTGGTAATTTAATTCGCGTGAGATTCCAAATGGTGGCCAAGGTAACCGGAAGTTTTGTATTTAAGACATCAAGATTGGTGTTGAGACGATACCATTCTGTTACGAGGGTTTCGTATAGAAGGAGTTTATAATTTGAATTTAATTTGATCATGGTTGTTACGGTATCAACTGAGGGGTTGTGGTTGACATTTGATTAAATAAACTATGTTGACGACTAATGTAGACCTCAATTTCACTTTACAGGCCCTATGCAACCTTTTAACTTTGGACAATACACTTGCGAATCAGATTTCTCTCAACATTGACAGCATTCTGGAGCTCATTACTGTACTAAATAAAGATAGATACTTCTGTTTTCAAGACCAAATATATGAACAAATATTCGGACTCCCTATGGGCCTAGGTATCTCAATGCCCATATCTGAGATATACCTTGCCACGGTCGAACATCAGACCCTTCAACCTTTTTCCGGCAAATATTAAACTTTACATCCAGGCGACGTTCTAATAATTGGAGACCAAAACACCATTAACGATCTTTTTACCAGTTTTAATTCAGTACACCCGAGATACACCTTAGAACTAGAAACTAATATCCCAATCAATTTTCTTAATTTAACCATATATAAGCAAAATAACAGGCTTAAGACACCAACACAGGCCAATACCTACATTTTCTCTCGCATCACCCCCTTAGTGTAAAGAAATCAGTTCTTTACAACCAAGTTTTTAAGGCCTTCAAGTACCTCCAATCACAGGATGATCTATCTTTCGAACTAAAATATCTCACTGAAAAATTTACAGCCAGACAATATCCCATGAAGCTAATCCAACAAATTATTTCAACTGTTAAAAGTAAGATTAGTAGTTTAACTGTTTCTAAAGCCAGTTATAAAAAATCCAGCCCGTCCAACATTCGAGTTGTTCTCCCTTACCTTGCCAAATCGCTAGACGATTACGTCTTATCTTCACTAACACTGATATCTCTATAATTTTTTCTACCTATAATAAGTTAGCAGCCCCTTTTAATAAATATAAAGAAACCCGCATTTACTAAAAACATCAACTATAACGCATGCTACGTTGGGATCACTACTAATAAATTTTGATCATCCACCATCGCAAACACACGCACCAACTACCACATCTATAGTTTTCGGGCACAGCAAGGAAATACTGAACTGTCTTAACATGTACTCACTCATAACCACAACCCCTCATTTGATACAGCAACAACCATCGCCAAATTAAATTCAAATTATAAATTCCTGTATGAAACCCTCGTAATAGAATGGTATTGTCTCAACACCAATCTTGACATCTTAAACACAAATCTTCCGGTTACCTTGTCTACCATTTGGAACCTCACGTGAATTAAATTACCACGTGTCCTGCACAACATTTTGGGTACTTAAGATCTGCAGCAACCCTTTCACTCTTCTTTTTATTGTCAACTGAAGATGAACCATCGAAGGTCCGTCATTCTCGACTATTGGCCTTAATCCTTTTTTAATTTTAATTTCAGATGGTTTCAGAAAACTAGAGGATGATATGGTGCACCCCCCTCCTCTAGGCAAAATTTTTCAAATACTCTTTTTAAACCATGCTTCCTTATCACGATTTTTAACCATCGTTTTTTAGTTTAACCAATGATTTCTCACACTACTGTTTTGTGATTCATATAACTAGAACGGATTATTGATGTGAGTGCCATCTTTTTATTAAGCTTTGACTAAATGCGTATTTCTCACCAGAGATGATTAATTTTGGGCCAATTTTCTTTGGTCTTGCCACTCCCTGATATTTGCCAATATTCTTAAATAACTATAAAATTGCTACCAAGAGGATTCCACCATCGTTTATGACATTACAATGTTTTACATATTCTTGACTTCTCCCAAAAGCAGTCTCATGTTATATCCTAAGGGCAGTTCCTCTGGTGCATCCCACTTATGTTATAACTAGCTGCATATTTCATGTCTCGTAACCTTGTTACGACTTTTCCTTCCTCTCAATGATCAAGTTTGGTCATCTTTCCGGCACGCCGGTGCAACACGGTGGCCGCTCCGAGTGCCAGTCCGAAGACCTCACTAAATCATTCAATCGGTAGTAGTGACGGGCGGTGTGTACAAAGGGCAGGGACGTAATCAACACGAGCTTATGACTCATGCTTACTGGGAATTCCTCGTTCAAGGGGAACAATTACAAGCCCCTATCCCCATCACGAAGGAGGTTGATGGGGTTACACAATCCTTCCAGACAGCGATGACAGTGTGGAGCTAATTTTTAGGGATCCTCATTTTCATGTATACCTTGTTTCTTGTGTATTTTGGCTTCTCTTCCTGGGACTCTGGTGTCTTTTCAGAACTAACCTCATCTTTTATAGGGTGTCTTGGTATTTCACTGATTTCAAAATGATTTGATGCCTTCGTAATTTTACTCACCTGACTCTGTATCCTTCTCGTCTCCCCCTTTCTCTCTCTCTCTCTCTCTCTCTCTCTCTCTCTCTCTCTCTCTCAGAAATTTCTGATGTCACCTCCATTAAATCATGTTCATCCATGTTTTCAGTTAGAATTATATCCAAATTCTCTGCTGGTGTTCTCCTCTCAGCATCCAGAGCATTAAGACAGGGGCTCACATCTGGTAAGTATGGGCTTGGATATCATCATTCTTTTTATTGGTGATTCCCTTTGACTTCTCTCTCTCTCTCTCTCTCGGAGTAATTCAGAAAATTTTAGTTTTTTGGCTGGTGCAGCATAAGCCTCAGGCTTCCTTGCACCATATGGCTAATAATAATGATAATTCCAAATGCTAGTTCTTCTTTTGTTCATTATAAGTATAAAATGAAAAAATTAACTGTAACATATTTAGAATTTAACCCCAAGGGCTCACATCTGGTGTGAGTATGGGCTTGGCAAACCCAGGGTCCTGAGCTGGATATCATCATTCTTCTCTCTCTTGCTTTCTTGGTAATTCCCTTCTTCTTCTGACTCTCTCTCTCTCTCTCTCTCTCTCTCTCTCAGGGTAGGGTAACGTGGGAAATTTTTTTGGCTGGTGCAGCATAAGCCTCAGGCTTCCTTGCACCATATGACTAATAATGATAATAATAATAATATCAAAAAATTCGACTAATGTTAATACATAAAGGAACCTGAATTGCATAGGATCCTCTTGCCTCAGTACAAAGATGAGAGCATGGAAATATAATTCAACTATTCTTGTCAAATAACACTTCTGTGCACTGTATTTTGGCTCATTTGTCTGTATTGGTGGGGCGGGATCCTGTTACAACCTAGTTCCAATCAGCGGTAGAAGAGCCTATAAGTCTAGTTTTTCTGCAATTCAAAATACAAATCAAAAGTTTTAACTTGTGACTTCTATATTACTTTATTTTGATTTACAAAAATATAAAAATGATATCAGAACATAAAATTGTACAATAATAATCTTAAAGCAAAAAAAAAAAAATAAAAAAAAAATTGAAAAACTGCCACAGAAGCCTTTAGAATTCAGCTGTACTTTCCTTTTTCTTTGGCTTGAAATGTGAACAAAATATGGCACTGGTATATAAAACATCAGAGTGCACAAAGAAACAGAAGGATTAAGGATGATGAAAGGAAAAGAAATGACAGTTTCATCAACCATTTGTTTAAAAGATATATACTACCCATAGGAAGTAGAAAGGCACACGTACTATAGGGTACTCTGCAGTGACACCTTTTCTGCAAGAGAGTAAGAATCTCTGCTCTCTTTTGGCTTGATTTCATTGCCTATTTTCCTTTTTTCATATTCATTAATTCTCTCCATTTCTTGTGTCTCAGTTCCATGCCTCTGCATGCATACTTTTTGTTCTAGCATTAGATTGATGAAGAGTATGGTTAATACTTGGTTCTTTATTTTTATGTTTTTATTTTATAAAATGTTCTACTTATAACTTCCCCCTTTGTCCTAACCCGCATCCCCATTGTTTGGCCTGCCATCAAGCGCTTCTACAAGTACATGCTTGTATACCACTGTCAATTTTTGTTCTGTTTAAAATTTGATGATTATAGCAGGATGGTACTTTGAAGGATTTATAGTTATTTTTTTTACTATATTTTTATTTTATAAAAACGTTTTTTCATATTATTGATGATTGTAACAAGCTTACGCATTTGGGTCATTTTCAGTTATCATTGGCTTTTATAACAAAATAATTTCTGAATTGTCAAGTCAGAAAAAGTAGAGTGAAATTCTTGTTGACATACTTGATGCCACTTATTAATCCTCAAGTTAAGATCAAGGAAACTTAAATTTAGTGAATAGATACAGATAAGGATGAACTACTTGTGCATATTACATAAGTACTTATCTGTAATTATTGAATAAGTGGAAGGTAAAGATGATTCAGCAAATGATGAGAGTATGTTGTTTGAAAATAATGTCACTTGAAAAGTGTTTGTGCTATATAAACTTGTTTCCTGGATTATTAGAATTATCTGAAGTAAGCTAGTTTGGTTATTATCTATAGGTATTGGCAGTGTAGTTAAGCCAGCATATGGTAGGCATAGTTATAAGCAACAGTAATAGGACAGTAATCTCATCATCATCTGCAGAAGACCTACTATGGTTGCTACTTTTCTGTTTGACCCAGTCTTTGGGTTATAAATGGGTTAGGTTTAGTTTTCAAATTTTATTCTACTTTTTCCTGGTTGTGGAAAGGCATGAAATTTTCATTTTTTTATGAAGCAAATGTATATGTTATTATATATATATATAACTTTGTAAACTTAGATATGCCTATCCCAAACCATAGTATTTTTAAAATGTATTTAATATGGCTCTAAACTGAAAATTATCAATCTGTGAAACTAAATTATTATCACAAATATCTTAGTAGTGTGTTTTCCCCAACCTCCCTCAGGTAAATGACATTTATCAAATTAATTTTTAATTAAAAAGTAATATGAAAAAATTCTTCAGCATTGCTTGAAAAAATATTTCATGACCCCCCCCCCCCCTCCAAATCTAATAAAGTTTCCACCATTTCAAAATCTGACATTCAGGTCAGAAATTTTGAAATGGCAGATACTCCAGGAATAAATTGGTGTAAATAACATAACATGTTATTTACACTTGATTTAAGTTTGTGTTGTTATGATAGTTTTCTTTTATTGTTAATATAAAAATTTTTTTTTTTTTTCTGTAGTCAACTGTCACTTTATTCTGTCATATTTTACTTTAACTGCTTATATATTTTGGCTGTTTAAAATGTGTATACATATATTTACTTATGCTGTCTTCCAAACATCTTCACTCCAGAACAGCCCAGCTCCTAAAATTACCAAATTAATTGTGATCAGTTGTACTCTTATTTATTGTTCTTAATAATTCTGTGGCACTGATATTCATATAACATTTTAGTTTCATGTTTTTTTTTTTTTTTTTTTTTCCACTCAATAGTTTGGAGTTGGGCCATTCTGCAGTTTACAATGCTAACTTTTTTCATGTTTTATTTGCTTTTATAACAATCCATTTCCACTTGAAGTTCACTGTTTTGGAAAGCTGACTTAGAGTAATCTTGAAATTTTCTTTTCTCTGTTACTTTTACTAATACAGTATAAAAGATTGAATTCAGCATTGTTAAAAATACTTCCTTTTTATGATAGTTTCCATTTTTAAAATTTCCTCATATAATAGTATTAGGTAAAACATCATTTTAAGTACATTAATATCATTTTTAAAGCATCATTTTCAGTACAATAATATATATTTTTGTTCTATCATTTATTAACTGAATTTTGCAAATTATTGCTTTGCTAGCCGTTATGAATATAAGCTAACAAAACAGTAATTTCAGGAAATTCAGGATTTTTCAATCAGATATTAGATAATATATAAGTTTACTGTAACACACACACACACACACACACACACACACACACACACACACTAAATGGAAACGCTAAATGTATTTTTTTAATGAACATAATCCTGGAGCAATCTTGTAAGTTTACTGAAATGTTAACAAAAGTCTGATTTATTACTGTCTGGCTACAGGGAAGTGTTTGGTGTCGATAAAAAGAGCCATGCTGGCCATATGAAAGCAGTGAAACAGAGTGTCTTAGATGGGACTTCCAAGTGGTCAGCCAAAATAGCTATAACTGGTAGGTAACATGATGGGTGGTCCTGCCATGGTTGTATATGTGCCTAGTGTTTGTGTGCCAGCATGGAGTCATGTGTTTACTGTTGCTGTGATCGTGTTGCAGGCTGACATATTCCATTGATGCTGACACACACGTTGATGCTCTGCAGCAGGGTGAGCAGGCTATTCTGGAAGGAACCTCCAAGTGGTCAGCAAAGATCGCCATCACAGGTATGCCCTCAGTATGCCTGCCTGAGGGCTTGCTCTGGGGATTTTTCTGGGTTATATCTGCTGCTTATTTTTGCTGTGTTGCTTCTCTTTTGCATTGAATATATTAGATAATGCTTTAGTTAGGTGTTACTTTTAATTAGTTTTCATTAATTATTTTATTTATTTATTTATTATTATTATTTTTTTTTTTACAAACCTCTTTCATAAGATGTTACTTTAATTTGTGCAGTGCAAATTTTTATTAGTTTGGTTAACAGTAGTAGTAGTAGCAGCAGTAGTAAATTTAATGGGATATATAGAGGGGAAATTGCACTTTATATATATATATTTTTTTTTTCTCTCTCTCTCTCTGTAATGCTAATATAAACTGAGAAAACTTTTGATATATTCAAATCATATTGCATTTTAGTGAACTGTAATGCCTTTCAAAATTTCTAGCTTTGGCTTTTGTGCTTCACAAATATTCATAGAGAATATTAAGGTATAAGTTAGAATTCTTTAGAATTCTAACTTATATAGAGAGGGATTTCTTTAGAATTCTAACTCACAAATTCTAAACTAAAAAATTCTAATTTATAATTCTTTAGTATTCTAACCACTTGTGTAATTTTGTTTACTTCCAAGAGTCAGTAGCTTATTTTATATTTGGCTTTTTTTTTTTTTCTCCATACTGTTAAATTTTCTAATACTGTCTTATAATGTAATTTGCTAAGTAATGTACATTAAAGTTATGGTTACACTATATCTTATATTGTAGACTATCTTATTACACTATCTTATATTGTAGAAGCTAGATTGGTCTACATCAGAGTTCAGTTTACACCTAGCTTGAAATTAAACTTGAATTGCAGCTACACTGCAATTCAAGTTTAATTTCAAAGATAAACAGCAGGTGGATGCAATTTTAATTTGCCAGTGTAAATGTGGATCATGATCGTGGACAATGTCTATATCACTATCGTTCTTAGAAATTTTCAAGGATGGGTCAGTGGCAATAAGTGCCATTTTAGTTTAGTGACTGTGGACAAAGCCTTGGGCAAAAATGACCCTTAATAAATTTCATCTGCATATCTGAATCAATTTAACTTTTTGCAAGCAAGCTTGCTTAATTATATATTTACTGTAATGATGGGGGGAGATGAAATATAAAAGCTGGAGTTTTCCAATTTATTGCAGCAGCAGTGAATACACTACACTACTTGTAAGGTATAATTTTCACTTTGTTCATAATTTAGCAACATATTAATTTACATGGTTTTAGGATACAAATGTGACAAGTAGAATTTAATGAAAATGATTATATTTAAAACAAAATATAGAATACACAGAGTTCAAGTCAAATTGAACACAAAATATATTTTTTCAAAAATAAACTTTGTGTCAAAAATTAATAATTATAAATTTAACTAGATATATGCAGTCACCTGCAGTTTCTCCTACTTTATTATGATTATAATATTTTAATTTTACGTAGTAATTCATTATTCAGAGAAGAAGAAGAAGAATAGGAAAAATCTCAATGTTTACGATTTGCAGTTATCAATACTATAAGCATTTGAAACTGTACTTTTGCCCAGAGGTCAGACAAATTTTCAGAAATGAAATTTGGAATAGACAGTATCTAGTCTATGTTAAAACAAAAAGAAAAAAAACCACATGTAGCTAAGCAGGACAAATTGGGGTGGGGGAAAGAGCTCAATGTGTTAGCCATTTGTATTGCAATTATACTGGAAATGTATAGCATACTCAGCTTTTGCCTGAAACATGTCATGAAGAATGCTAAGAGGAAAGGTTCCAAAGAAGAAGATTCATACCTTGTGACACTTCCTTCAGCTCAGTCAATGACTGAATATTTGATAACCAGAAGTCATAAGGAATTTTATAGAATCTAGACAGTGGCATTTTTTACAGTGATCTGGTCATTCAGACATTTTCTTCAAGAGGAGTCACATGGTGTCAGAAATTAACCACATTTTATGTTTGCCACATAGAATGTTCAAATTTCCTCAAAGAAGAATGATTCAGTTATTAAGTTTACTGTAAATCCATCCCAAACAGTAACATGGGCATTTGAGAGAAACTTTGTTGATATGTAAAAGTGATCCCTCCCTCCCTCACTTCTCAATTATTTGTATTCACTCCACTGCTTAATGAGCTGGATCAGTCCAGAAAACATTCCAAGCCAAATTTCATCCACTTCTGTGCTGGCAAGAATCCATAAATCAAAGTTGGTGTAATACTGGGGATCATGCAGATTTAACTGGAGCAGGACATGGATTTTCTGAGGAAGCCATTTTACTTAGTGGACTGCTACTCATGGAATATTTAGTTGTTACACTACTGCTTTTGCATTAGTGTAAAAACTAATGGTACTCACAAAACTAAGCATTTTGCGAGTACCATTACCCATTCAGCTATCACAATTCTGTGTCATCTTTTTTTTGGTGGGGCTACATAGAAAGCAACTGGTTCTTTGAGATTCCTCGTCATTTTACTCAGTTTATTTTGGTAAATGGGTCGAAGGCAATTGGGAGTAAAAGATGAAGACTTGGAAATATACACAAAACATCTTCAAAATTTAAGCTTTTTAATTGGGAGTACTTCTGAATCACATTGGGGGCCTTTGCTATTGTCTTGATAAAACAGCTTTACCAACAAAGCAGGGTCGTTGTTTTGCTTCTAATGTAGGTGCATCTCAGATTGGTGTTACTAATCATGGCTTGAGATTTACTTTGCATACTGACCGTATGTGATGCCGAACTCAGTGTCACATCCCCCCTCCTCCATCCCATGGTGTAGCCTGGTGTTTCTCAAATGGTACTTCATGAGTACTCAACTTCAGATTCAGTGATGAGGAATAAATTTTTACATTATTTATTTACAAGCGTTGTATGTAGAGAAAGAGAGGAGAGAGATCTTATTTAGGATCTGTTTTTTGATCATTTTTATACTAATGTAATTTTTTTATACAGTAAAGTGTAAAATATATATATATATATATATTTGTTCTGATGTGCTCTGCCTAAATTAGAGAATACTTAATGGTGCTCTACAATATACTAAAGGTTGAGGAAAAGTGTTCTAGACAATGTCCATTCCAAATTTCATTTATTGGCAATTCATCGTTTGCTATGAGACGTAGGTTTTGAGAACAAGTGGAGAAATACCATCAGGACCTGGCAGCCAAAGTGAAACACACTGTTTATAACATGAACATCTATTTCTCATCAGAATAAAAATATGTGGACTAGATAGATCTTTCGATGCTGATTTTCCTCTAGCACACCTAGTTTTTGTGACTAGACCAATTACATAAACATGATGAGACTGATTACATTACTTTCATACCTATTCAGCCAACTTACATGAATATAATTATTATTTATTTATTATTTTTATACATTCATATTCACATAATTGTTTGAATATATCTCTATCTTTGTTATTTCATAATTTAATTATTTTATTATAAATTGTTTCAGTATGATCTTTCTGCTTTATGAAACATATTCATTGTCATACCTTGAAAGTGTAAAAATCACACTAAAAAATTCTGCCATATGTGCAGCTCTTTTTTAACTAAATCACACTGTTTCTTCACTAAATCACACATAATTGTCTGAGTGGTTGAACCACTCAGACAACATTGACTTTTTCTTCTGAGTGGTTCAACCACTCAGAAGAAAAAGTCAATGC
Organism: Mastigoproctus giganteus; assembly: GCF_048544385.1. Classification (NCBI taxonomy): domain Eukaryota; kingdom Metazoa; phylum Arthropoda; class Arachnida; order Uropygi; family Thelyphonidae; genus Mastigoproctus; species Mastigoproctus giganteus. The sequence goes on from NC_143578.1 coordinate 110,226,744, forward strand.
TGTTTGCTTTAAAACATAATTCCATCCATAATCCATACCCATGATATGGATGGAACCAAAAGACTATGATGGCAATTGTATTTGTAATGTGAATGTAGCTGGGTTCTCAGTAATGAGACCAGTCCCTCACAATGACAGTATGCTAATTTTGTTATCTCCTCATCATGGACTATATTCTTTAGAAGATAAAATGGAATGTGAGAATGGTGCAATTGTTGGAATTCTAAGAACTTCAGCTGGTCTTGAGTACACACCTGGCAAAGGAAAATCAGAGCTGAAGTTGTTTATCTGACATGAGTTGAATGACCTCATCAGAGAGATCTAGCCCTCTCCAAAGATAAAACTGAACACCTTATCTTGAGAATAAAGCAGAAACACTTGGTTAAGAACATCTGAGTATCTCACTATTGGAAAAGGAACCAAGTGTTGATGGCATTCTTTACAGTAAATGGGCTGCCCTGCTAGTTCCACTATAATAAGAATTTTGTCACAAGAACATGTATAAATAAATGGCATCTCTTCATTGACTGCAAATTCCCACAGCAAAATTCGAAACTTGTTCCCTTGCATAGCAGGAACTTAAAACCATCCATTCCCATTGCCCACTCTGTTCAGTTAAAGGACAGAGGTTGTACTATAAGACAAAGACATTACTTGCAGCAGTTCAATACAGCACTCATCATTGGAATATCTATGGGGCCCTCAAAGTCATTGGTACATTAATTGGTAGGCAAGGAGAGTTCACAACATATTCTTGTTTCCTGTGCCTACAGATGGGCATTCTAGAGCAGAACCATTACATCAGTCATGACTGCCCTCAAAGAAGACATGATCAGTGTGCAGTATGTTGCATTAGGGCAGTGGTGTCCAACCCGTGGGCAGATCCGGCCCGCAAACAGATCAATTGCCACTGCATGTACAGGCATGCAAGCGTCCAGCTCGACTGTATCCAACAGATACATGTGGTTCAGTGCAGTCATATGTACGCTAAATACAGTTATGTATTTTGTTTGTTGCCTTGAATTAACTATTAATTTGTATCGAATAAAAAAAATCATTCTTAAAAATGTTCCAAAGGGGGAAAATCGATTTGGAATGTCGTGTTTTTGATCCACTGTGGACTGAATACTATTTCTTTATTGATTACCACGAAAAACAGTGTGTTTGGTGTGTCAGGAGACTGTGTGAGTTTTTAAAGCGACACTGATTCCGACCATAAAATCTTATGATCAACATTAAGGAGTGCTACGAAAAGAAAAGTGTTCAAAGTTACAAAACGAATTAAGAAAACAACAAAGCATACTGAAAACATATCAGTCAAGAAATTTATCTGCCGTACGTGCCAGTTATCAAGATTTTTTAGATCTTGTTGCACATTTGATCGCTTTTGAAAGTAAACCATTCAATGATGGTGAATTTGTTAAGCGTTATTTGTTAAAAGTTGTGGAAGAAATTTGTCCCGAGAAAAGAACAATGATACAAGACATTTGTCTCGACAAACAGTTATACGAAGAGTAGAAGATATTGGAAAGAATTTGTTTGAACAACTTTTGGAAAACATATAACAAATGAAATATTTTAGTGCAGCACTGGATGACAATACTGAATTAAATGACACAGTCCAACTCATTTTCATATGTGGAATTAATGATAATTTTGTACAAGTTAAAGATTTAGCTGATCTATAGAGTATGCGTGGAACAACTACAGGTGAAAATCTTTTTGAAAATTTTTCCTAACCTATCGAAAAGTTAGGATTAAATATTAAAAAACTGGAAGGTTTCACAACTAGCAGTGCAAAAAATATGATTGGTAAAAAAACATTGGGCTTATGGGTAGAATAACCAAGAAAATGATAGATATCGGATCTGAAACTCCGATTCGAATTCACTGCATTGTGCATCAAGAAGCTTTTATGGGCAAGTATTGGATCTCCAAGATGTTTAAATGTGGTTATTTCAGCTATAAATGTTACAATATCACATGACCTCAGTGTGGCTGTTGAAACATCACCAAATGTTTAAACACAGAAAAAGGGAAACCAATAAAAACAACTATCAAATATGGAGTGCCTGTTTGATCTTGCAATTCATACTTACATTTCTAGTCATTTAAATGCTCTTAACTAAAAACTACGAGGGAAAGGAAAATTAGTCTGATTTGTTTGGTGACATCAAATCATTTCAGAAAAAGTTGTTATTATTTAAATCCCAGTTGAGCAAGGCAATTTAGTTCACTTTGAATGCCGTACTGAGTTAAAGGAGAAACACATTTCCAAAGAATCGTTGCCTTTCGTTATTACAGTTACTTTTTGACAAGTTTGAAAGTCAATTTTCTATAAAATCCCATGAAAAAACTTCAACTTTTGTTTGAGGACCCATTCACTTCTATGGCTGAAAACTACAATTCCAGATTTTAACTTGAAATTATTGATCTTCAAGCCAAAATATGATTCAAAAATAAGTATATAGACTGCAAAAATAAACTATTTGAATTCTACAAGGCTTTCCCATCTGAAGATTTTCCGCTAATAAAAGAAAATGCCATGGAAATTGCTACTTTGTTCGGATCAACGTATGTTTGCAAGCAGATTTTTTTCACTCATAAAATCAAATAAATATTTTAAACGAAACAGAATAACAGATGAGCATTTTTTTTTTATGAAAACCCCAAACATGAGAGGTATTAGAACATATAGAACCATGCATGGGTTGGAGGTTGAGAAGCCAAAAGAAGATATTTGTTGACATTAGACTTGAACTTCTGGAATCTGTAATTTTCAGGAAATATGTATGGAGGAAGGTTGTTCTAGAAAACAGCAGTTGAATGAATAAACGAAGAAGGTGAAAAGAGGTTCTGCGAGTTTGAAGTTGGACAGTAAATGGACGTTGGCTGGTGGCGGCATGCGTTCAGACTGTTTTTAGCATTAGCATTAGCATTAGTAGAGGCATTTGATGCAAGAAAGCAAGCTTATGCAGCATCAGCCAAAAAAAAAAAAAAAAAACCCACTTCCACTTCACCCCTCTGTTCGTTCAAAATACCCGTCCAGCTGAGCCTTAAACTTATTTATGCTATCAACCTCCACCACAAGGGATGGAAGTCTGTTCCACCAACCAACCACCCGCTGGCTAAAGGCAAATTTCCGACGTCTATCCTACATCTGTCTTTCCTCAATTTGAATTTATGCCCTCTCAGGTGATTTTTCTGAGCTAGAGGAAGAATCCCATCAGCATTGAGCATGCTTAAACCATTCAAGGCTTTATACACCTCTATCAGATCACCTCGCTGGTGCCTAGTCTCCAGACACTGTAATTTGCAAAACTTAAACCTTTCTTCCATTCACTAATCTTGTTGCCCTTCTCTGTACTCGTTCCAGCAGCTCTACATCCTTCTTGAAATGAGGCCTCCAGACCTGTATACAGTACTCTAGGTGTGGCCTGACCATTGCCTTATACAATGGAATAATCACCTCCTTATCCCTGCTGGAAAAATTCCTGTATATCATTGACAATACTCCATGAGCTACTCTTGCAGCCCGTCTGCACTGCTCAGAGAACTTCATATCTGCCTGCACAACCACCCCCAAGTCCCTTTCATTCTCTACCACTGTCAGTGTTTGTACCACAGAGTTGATACGTTGCTCTGGGGTTGCTGTTTCCCATGTGTAGTACTTTACATTTGTCAATGTTAAACTTCATTTGCCACCTCTTAGCCCATCTGCTCAACCTTTCCAGATCCTGTTGCAGCAGCATAGTGTCAGTAGTGTCCTTGACAACCCTGCCAACCTTTGTATCGTCTGCAAACTTGGACATTAAGCTTGATATACCATCATCAATATCATTTATAAATACAGAAAACAATAATGGACCCAACACTGAGCCCTGAGGGACTCCACTAATAACATTAGTCCACGATGAGCAGTGTCCATTGATTACCACTCTCTGTCTTCTCCCCCTCAACCACCCCTTTATCCATAGCAGCAATTTGCCTCCAATGTCACACTGCTCCAATTTGTGTAGCAGTCTTCCATGTGCAACAGTATCAAAAGCCTTTCTAAGATCCAAGTATATAATATCAAAGTTATTCCCTGCATCCAGTTCTTTTGTGACTGCATCATAGTATCCAATCAAGTTGGTCAGGCAAGACTTCCCCTTAACAAAACCATGCTGTGTCTGAGCTATAACTGAAGTCTTGTCTAAATGATCCTGCAGTGCTTCTTTAACCAGTGCCTCCATTAATTTTCCTGGAACAGAAGTTAAGCTCACAGGTCTATAATTACTTGTGTCAGCCTTTGATCCTCCTTTGTGAATTGGGGGTCACATTTGCACATTTCCAGTCTATGTGTACCTCCCCTGAGTCCAAGGAAGCTCTCATAATTATGGCTAAGGGTTTGCTTACTTCCTTTGCTGCCTCCTTTAATATAACTGGATAGATCCCATCCACCCCGGATGCCTTTCTTGTGTTTATCTTCAACAGTTTCTCCTCCACTTTACTCCCAGTTATTTCAAGATTCTGTAGCTTACTGCTAGAGTGGAATACACCTCTGGCATTCCCCTTGCTGAATAACTCCTCATGTGTGAATGTCGATGCAAAGTATTCATTTAGTTTGTTAGCTACCTGAGCAGGATCATTAACAGTTGACTCATCAATATCAAGTGGACCAATCTGATTCATCCCCTTCCTTCTAGAGTTTACATAAGTAAAGAACTCTTTGCTGTTTTTCTTTGCATCCCTTGCCAAGGATTTCTCGTAATCTGCCTTCGCCTGCCTAACCTCCTTTGTAACTTGGTTGCATATCAACTTGTATCTATCATAGGCTTCTGTGCCATGTGTTAATTTGTAAGTATCCCATGCATTTTTCTTCTCTGCCATATGCCTCATTAGTTCATCTGACATCCATTTTGGCCTAAACCTTGAACAATATTTCTTAGTTGGTATGTAAAGCCTAGTAGCTTCCAAGATAAGTTCTTTGAATGCTTCCCATTTTGAATTTGCTGTTGGTAACATCATCAGTTGGTCCCACTGTATAGAATTTAAATACTGTCTCAGTCCATCGTAGTCGCCTAGTTTTGAACAAAAGCAAGAATTATAGAAGCCAATTCAAAAGAACAATGCCCATGGAAGTATCTGTAGAAAAGGCATGCAGCAGAAACAGTATGTTTTTAAGACAGTGAGTGGAGAGACTCTGTTAGAGATGAGTCATTAATCAACCTAACTTCCCTCTTCTGAATGGAATCTAGGAGCCTTAGAGAGAGAGGTTTTGGGGGCACTGCCCCAGATGTGGGAACAGTATTCTATGGTAGGGTGTATTATCGATTTGTACAGAGTGAACAGCTGTTTGGAAGAAAAGTAACGCTGAGAGCAAAAGAGAAAACCAAGTTTTTTTGATGCTGAGGAGGCAATAGTGTTTGTGCCAAGAGAGATTAGTCAGGATAATCCCCAAAAGAGATATATCAACTTGCCTAGAAATCGGAATGTCACCAAAGATAAGCATAGGAGCAGAAGAATCCTTTTTGCAAGATATAAGACAAGACTGAGTTTTAGAAGGATTGAAAACAACTAAGTTGTCTTTGCCCCACTGGAGATCGGCATTTAAGGAATTGGTTGCGGATATTCGAGAAGTTAAAGCTGATTGAGCTGGGCAAGATTTCTCAAAGTTGAATGCAATGTGCTATTATCAGCAAAACTATGGATAGGATTTACGATCAGTGAAAGAAGGTCATTAACATACAAGAAGAAAAGAATGGAGGGAAAGAACTGAACCTTGCTGGACACCAGCATTAGTGGAGAAATTAGAAGACAGAGAGCCATCTACCATCACCCTCTGTGAGCGGTCAGAGAGAACACTGGATAACCAATTACAAAGAACAGTTGGCAAACCATAAGATGGAAGCTTGTTTAGAAGATCTTTATGCCAAACACGAAAGCCTTTGAGACGTCAAGAGCAACTGCTTGGGTTTCACCGAACTTTTCTATTGAATTTGTCCATAAATTGGTAACATAGGCTAGAATATCACCTGTGGATTGACACACGGAATCCATACTAGCGATCGTTGGTCAGACGGTAGGTTTCTAGATAGTTGACAGTTAAGTGATTTCTCCATTACTTTAGAAAGAGTAGAAGTAATTGGATGGGAAGGATTTGTCGCTCTTTTTAGGAACTGGCTGGATATGAGCAGCCAAATTTCCAAGCAGAAGGAAAAGCATTTTGGAATAAGAAAGTGAATAAAGGTGGCATGGAACAGGAGTAAGTTCAGGAGTGCAGGTTTTGAGAACAAGTGGAGAAATACCATCAGGACCTGGATCTCCATCGAGAAATACCATCATATAATCACTACCATCATATAATCACACAATTGAGATTGGCATCGCAAATTTGCAACCAAATTTTGAACAGTTATTTAAAAATATCCAGCCTCAGTCATCTCATTAAATGTTAAGTTTTGTCCAGTAAATGTCATTAAGTACAGTATTGTACTTAATAAAATTTTCGAATATTTAAATTTTAGGTTTATCATTATATTTATTTTATTCACCTTAATATTGAAAGGTAGTGATCCTTTTCAGGTTGCAAATTTTCTAAAATGAACATTTAAAAGCAAAAGTAAAGTATTTTTTTTTAAACAAAAGTAAAGTATTTTTTTTTTAAACAAAAGTAAGTCATATTTTTATAATTGTAATAAAATCTAAAAAATAAATCGCTGACATACAAAGTAGATTTGTTGCACATAAAAGTTCAGGGAATTTGCATTTTTTTATATATAGCTTGAAAAGAAAAAACGATAACATGAAAATAGAAACTTCCTTTTTACGAGTAACAAGATATAGAAAATGTGACAATTTTTTTCTCAAATCACTCTGTGGGCCCGCAAAAAAAATCTAACTTTGAATATTCCCCCAGGGATTTGAATATTAGAGGATACATTGTAGATTTTCCTTCAACCTCTTCATGTTAAATGTGCTGTAATGAAGAGTTTTATGAATGTGATAGCTGAGATGAAGTTGAAATTTTCAAAGTTGAATGCCACAAAACTGACCCCAAAGGAATAAGAAAGTGAATAAAGATGGCATGGAATAGGAATAAGTTCAGGAACGCAGGTTTTGAGAACAAGTGGAGAAATACCATCAGGACCTGGAGCTCCAGGATGGATCAAACTTTTAAATGGTTTTGTGGAAATATTTTTGGGTAGTCACCGGTCTCCTGCCTACAGAGATGGAGTTTAGAAATTGTGCTTTGCATATAAAGAAGTGGGACATTGAACGTCACTGAAACATGATTTTTTTGAAATTAGACCTGTTTCCTGAAAACTAACAGAGTGAGTGACCAGTAGTAGGAAATAATTCACCAAGACATTAAGTCAGTGTAAAATCACTACCAAGATTAATGAAATGAACATGTTGGCAGACTACTGCTGGATGTTGTACCACAACGTTAGTCTTTTAGTGCATTTTGTACCAAAAGTTGTAACATAAATATTGTGTGGGGGGTTTGCTTTCGTATACTTTGGTAAAAAGTGTACCAAAGCAAATCTTCTGTACAATATTTTTAAATTGTACTTTTTTTTTTCAGAAGTGTACACATAATTTGACAATGTGTAAAAGTGATAAAAATGTCATTGTAACCAGCCTTATTGCATTTTGTAATGAAACCATCTTAATTGTGGACCTGTTAGTTTAACTTCTGTTCCAGGAAAATTAATGGAGTCACTGGTTAAAGAAGCATTGCAGGATCATCTAGACAAGACTTCATTTATAGCTCGGACACAGCATGGATTTGTTAAGGGAAAGTCTTGCCTGACCAATTTGATTGGATACTATGATATTGGTCACAAAGGAACTTTATACAGGGAATAACTTTGATATCATATATTTGGATCCTAGAAAGGCTTTCATATTGTTGCTCATGGAAGACTGCTGAACAAATTGGAGCAGTGCGGTATTGGAGGCATATTGCTGTTATGGATAAAGGGATGGTTGAGTGGGAGAAGACTGAGAGTGGTAATCAATGGACACTGCTCTTCGTGGACTAATGTTATTAGTGGAGTCCTCAGGGTTCAATGTTGGGTCCATTGGTGTTTTCTGTATTTATAAATATCAAGCTTAATGTCTAAGTTTGCAGATGATACGAAGGTTGGTAGGGTTGTTACGGACACTAATTACAGTAAGCTGCTGCAACAGGATCTAGAAAATTTGACCAGATGGGCTGAGAGTTGGCAAATGAAGTTTAACATTGACAAATGTAAAATACTACATATGGGAAGCAGTAACCCCAGAGTGACGTATCAACTCTGTGGTACTACACTGACACTGGTGGAGAATGCTGTCAGCATCATTCTCCCCAAAAAAAAAAAAAAAAAAAAACAACGCTCCCATTTCACCCCTCCATTCGTTCCAAATACGTGTCCAGCTCAGCCTTAAATTTATTTAGGCTATCAACTTCCACAACAAAGGATGGAAGTCTGTTCCACCAACCAACCACCGGCTGGCTAAAGGCAAACTTCCGCACATCTATTCTACATCTGCCTTTCCTCAATTTGAATTTATGCCCTCTCAGGTGATTATTCTGAGCAAGAGGAAGAATCCCATCAGCATTGAGCATGATCAAACCATTCAAGGCTTTATAGACCTCAATGAGATCACCTCGCAGGTGCCTAGTCTCCAGACACTCTAATTTGGAAAATTTAAGTCTTTCTTCGTAAGAGCAACCCATTGTTCCCTTCTTAGTACTTGTTCCAACAGCTCTACATCCTTCTTAAAATGAGGCCTCCAGACTTGTATACAGTACTCAAAGTGTGGCCTGAGCATTGCCTTATACAAGGGGATAATCACCTCCTCATCACTGCTAGAAAAATTCCTGTATGTCATTGACAAGACACAATGAGCTACTCTTGCAAACCATCTGCACTGCGCAGAAAACTTCATATCTACCTGCACAATTACACCCCCAGGTCCTTTTCGTTCTCTATATAACTCCTCATGTGTGAATGTAGATGAAAATACTCATTTAATTTGTTAGCCACCTGAGAAGGATCATCAACAGTTGAACCATCAATATCCAGTGGACCAATAGGATTCATCCCTTTCTTTCTAGAGTTTCTAGAGTCTACATAGGTAAAGAACTCTTTGTTGTTTTTCTTTGCATCCTTTACCAAGGATTTCTCATAATCTGCCTTTGCCTGCCTAATCTCCATCGTGACTTGGTTACAGACCAGCTTATATCTATCATAAGCTTCCATGTCACCCATTAATTTCTATGTATCCCATGCATTTTTCTTCTCTGCCATATGTCTCATTAGTTCATCTGACATCCATTTATGCCTAAACTTTAAACAAAATTTCTTAGTTGGTATGTAAAGCCTAGTAGCTTCCAAGATTAATTCTTTGAATGCTTCGCATTTTGAATTTGCTGTTGGTAACACATCAATTGGTCCCTCCGTATAGAATTTAAATACTGTCTCAGACCACCGTAGTCATCTTTACGAAAGTAAAAACCCTTGCCTTTACCCCTGGTGGTAGTTACCTCTTTGAGTAAATCCCACTTCAGCACACTGTGATGACTGCCACCTAGTGCTTCCTTTATCTGCAGATGCTTAATGCATGATGAATCACTACTGATAATCAAATCAAGAGTATTACTCCCTCTATTTGCTTCCCGAACATGCTGATGTAGAAAACAATCATCCAATAAATCCACAAAAGCCTTGCTAGTGTGTGAGTGACCAACCCACAAATTCCAGTAAGTATCTGGGAAATTAAAATCCCCCATTATAAGACTCTGATTTACTGGCCCACTCAATTTCCCTGTACAGTTTCTTATTATACTCATCAGAGTCATTAGGCCTATATCAGCACACTCCTACTCTCAATTTTGAACTCCCAATGCTTATGTCACACCAAACTGACTCGACACTGCACTGTCCAGCGATGTTGACTGGCTTCACTTCCTTGGATTTTATGTTTCTTAACTAATACCCTTCCTATTCTGTCTATCCTTCCTGTACACATTGTACTGGTGCCTCTGTAGCCAGATGGGAAGGAGCAGCAGTTCGTAGCACACCTTCTTGATTAGACCGGGGTTCGAGCCTGTCACTGCCAAATATGTAGGATGCGGAAAGGCAGGGAATGACTACCACATATCCTGGAGCAATATGGCCTTAGTTGCTAATGCTCCTAAAAACAAAACAACAAACAAAACACATTGTACTCCCCAAATTCCAGTTCTGCATTCCTTATATCTGTGTGACACTACGTCTCTGATATCCCAACAATATCTGCCTTTTGATGTTTTGAGGAATACCTCAAATTCATCAGATTTATTTACCAAACTCTTAGTATTGGTGTACATGCAAGTATACATGCACCTATTCCTATTCTTAGCTACCCTAACACAATCTAGTTTACTTGGTTTTGTTAGGGTAGCTAATGGTACCCTGCTAATGCCAACCTGTGTTTACTTGTACCGCAGCGACTCCCAGCAGTCTCTGAAATACTTTGCATCTTGTTTTCCAGGCTGCTGCTCATTCCAATAGAAGCAATGCAAAAATCACTTTCACCGCTTTTTTTCAACACTGACCTGTATTTGTTAAGTAATTCTGCCGGTCTCCTACTCTTAATATCATTAACCCCAACGTGTACAACAATATCACCTTTTGTGCCCTTAAAAGTTGATATCCGCTCTACAACATCATCAACCTTTGCCCCTGGAAGATGTACCCTGGTCCTGTTCCACCTCTCCTTTTTACATAGCATGTTCCTCGTTTTTCTGACAATAGTCACCAAAAACTACTAGTTCCTGTGGGACCAGCGCATTCTGCCTTGTGGGTTGTCGCTGTGTTGCGTGATGATCAAGTGCAAGCTCTAATGTTGATGTGGGCAGCTGAGAGCTTGATGGGCCCCTTAATTTAGATCCTTTGAGGGCATCCACCCTGTCCTTCAAGCTCTCTTATAGGCTCATAACAATGCTGAGTTGTTGTTTCATTTCCTCACATTCCTTATATTGCGTACACAGAAAGAAATCCCCCTTGGCAATATCATGTTCCATACCTGATTGCTACACAAACATCAAGCAAGCAGTGCATTTTAAAAGGCTGTGATTTAGACGGCAACTGTCCCCCTCAGTGCTCCCCTCAGCCACACCACTCCATTTAGCTTGAGTCTTTTGCTTTGCTGCTCTTGTCTGAGTCATGATTTCGATTCAATTTCAGTACAAAAATTATAACCCTAAACTTGTATCCCAACGCAGTTGTAACACTATATATCTATATATATTTTTTCAGTATCAAGTATTATCTTCGAGTTTCTTTATATAACTTCTGTATCAGTTATGTATTAATTAATTATGTTACATTTGTAAAATCTAAGTCTTGATATGTATTTAGTTAAAAAGTACAATTTAATTGACAATGAAGTTCAACAAGATTAATAAATTTTACTGATTAATTGATAATATTATATACTATACTATGCTAAGCTAACGCTATCTAGTTTGGGATATAACTTTGTATCGTATAACAATGGCGGCAAGTTACGAACAGTAAATCTACGGACACTTAAGTATTAATTAACTTCCAAAATCTCGCTGTCTCAATTCAGAATAAGCCAGGGATCTTGACTAGTCTATAAGCTACTTATAAAAAATAATTTAATATAACAATTAGTCAAGAAAGTGTCTAAATATAGCTAAAAAAACCGTTTGGCGGCTCTGCAAGATTTGTAAAACATGTGGAATGGATACACTTACCGATACTACATAATAACCTACAAAATCTCTATCTAGCTTAAAATTTAAACTAAGTATCGTAACTAGGAATATAAACCTGCTCTAGAAAATAAATTAATATGCCAATTTAAGTTAATAAAAAGAAAAAACTTCTCTATTTTCCTGAGCCTTAAAAACTTTGCCTGAAAAGGCTACTCTCGTCCCCCCTCCCCCCAAAAAAGACAGAAGAAATAGAAGCACTTCATTTTCTCCATTGCTTCCAATAAATTTATTCAAACCAACCATTTCTACAAAGTAAGGTGTTCTTTGATTTCATTTGCAATTTATAATACACTTCTTGAGAAAATTAACAGAACAAAAAATGTTTTTCATGAATATTTTATTGTTATCAATTTCGTCAAGGCAAATATTTGAGGTAATAGACATCCTTGCATGCAAATTCCTAGTATCCTATAAAAATTGATCTATCATCTTACAGAGCTGCACATTATACAAATTGTTCATGCCTGTAAAAATACAAGTTGCAACCACATCACTTCTTTCCATTTTTTTGGCTTGCTCAGTGGGACAACCATATGTCAAGTACTCAGGATGACAAGTCATCATCATTTAGATGCTTCTTTGAGATGCCAAGAAGGCGCCTCCGTAGCCTGGTGGGAAGGAGCAGCAGTGCGTAGCACACGCTTCTTGATTAGACCGGGGTTCGAGCCCGTCACCACCAAATACGGAAGATGCGGAAAGGTCAGGGAATGGCCACCGCATATCCCCGGAGCAATATGGCCTTAGTTGCTAATGCTCCTAAAAAATCAAATAACAACAACAATTGAGATGCCAGGCCATTGAATGGCGTGACATCTCATCTTGAAGCTGGGCAGTCTCAGGCAGCATGTTGTCTTAATGTGTCACACAGTGCCATCTCACCACTATGGAAGCAGTTTCAGGAGATGGGAACTATTACAAGAAGAGCTGGCCAAGGTCTTCTCTGGGCTACATCAACCAGAACAGACTGGTATCTGGCTCTAACAGCCAGATGGAACCATATGATGTCCTGTCATCAATTGTCTCTTGAGGTTGGTGGGCCACAGGTGAAAACCTTTCCAACAGACTGTGTTAAGAAGGCTCAAAGCAAGTGGACTGTATGCAAGGAAGCCAGTGATTTTTGTATCCCATTAACCCCAAACTATGTGACTTGGAACCCTGACAAAGGAGAACAATTCTGTTCTCTGATGAGTTCCATTTTAGCCTATAAACAGATTCTAGATGTTATTTCATCTGGAGACAACAAGGAATGTGGTACCATCCCTCCAATGTCAGAGAAAGGGAAACTTACTGTGGAGGCAGCATTCTCATATGGGGTAGAACAACGATCAGTGGTTTTACCCCTCTTCATGATTTTGCTAGAGGTACCGTAACTTGCAGAGGTAATGAAAACAGATCCCCAAACCTACTTGTGACTTTTTAGGGGTGTGGTTGGCCCAAATTTTCTTTTCATGAAAGACACTGCCACTGCGCATAGAGCTCAAGTAGTTTAGGAATATTTTGAAACTGAAGATATCCAGTCACTTCCGTGGCCAGCACGATCACGAGACTTAAATCTGATTGAACAGGTGATGATTGAACACCCTTTGTTATCACATCGCACACTGTCAGCCAACTCCTCAGTCACTTGGTGAATGAAGGTCTGCATTGGTGGAAGAATGGAATACATTGCCACAGAATCTTACAGACACCCTTAGTTCGGCATGGTTCATTGCTCTCAAGCCTGTTTAGCCATTGGAGGGGACTATATACTGTGCCGATGTCACATGACCATGGTTTTGAGTACCTTGTCATATCATTGACTTCTGTAATGTGACCCTTTTGGCAATTCTTATAAATGTCCCTTCTACTGTCCGAAGTTTCTTGATGTCTCCTTATTTCATCATTATTCTATTACCATAGAATAACACCACCATACCAAATTTCCCGCTTCATCGAATAATAGGTAATTATTCTTTGAAACTTTTTAGTTTCAAAAAATAATTACCTATTACATAAATATGATTGTTACTATAAGTAATGTTTTTAAATTTTAAACTAATCTGCAAAACTCGAAGCTGCTATGTAGAATCATATAATTCTGCTCTGATCTTGTATATGCAAAGCGCAACAACACATGACGTATCTAACAAAGAATCTACTTAGATGCAAAAATTCTTCAACCCAATCAAACTGTTTAGCCATAAGGACATTGTATGCGCTCCTGAACTCCTGCACATGCATGGAAGGCTACGGGTGTCAAGTGATTTAGTGGCCAGGCAGTCTTTTCCAAAGCAAGTTTTATAGCTTTCTCCTCTGTCACAAATTCATTGCAGTTTTAATTTCTCCCAATGTTTTTCAATTTAAACAACTCTTTCTGAAGTAAGCAAATTCTCAGAAAGGAAATCCACCTTTCTTTTTCTCTTTTGGTTACTAACGAACAAAATTTTTTATTGCTTAGCCACTCTCATGGCAGTTCTTCTGTCCCTTAGTGGACCAGAAACCTGGCTAGTAAAGCTAACCCACAGGGCCAAAAGGAGTGAAGAATGGACACCAATAATGTGGCATCTCGTGGATCTTCTGAATCAGAAAAATGTAACTCTTCCAATGTCAAATGGAAAAATACAGATGTATGCCCAAAAAAATACCTCTCTTTTTGACAGTGAGCCACTTAATAATCTCTCCCTTTCTGATTCAGAATTGTAATGAAAATGTGGCCGGTCTGTTTAAAATAGTATGCAGACTAAGATCAGGTGATCTGTTAGTTGAAATGGCAGAAAATTGTGCTGAAAGATCCCTGAATATTTTTTGGAGGAATCCAACAAAAGCAACCCCACATGCCTCTTTAAATATATTAAAAGGGGTTATTGAAGATTGCAACCTTCTGAATGTTGCAGAAGATGAAGAAATCGCCTAGAAACTAGTGAATTAAAATTTCACACAGGCAAAAAGGATAGTTATATATGAGAAAGATATTACATTGGTGGTAAAATAACAATGGTAAAAATAATGGTGCAGTTATTACATCTGCGCCATTATTTTTGCCATCACTACACCAATTACTATCAGTAGTTAAGGTGGATTATTTGAATTGTTGAGTAAGACCTTACATTCTTAAGCAGTGAGAGTTTGCGATGTCAGAAATTTGAACATGCACAAAGATAGCGATTTGCAAATATTAAAATATTCCAACTGTCGGTTGTGGGAAATAGGGGGGGGACAATTTCCCACAACTGATGGAACATCTATATATGCCTTAGTAATTTAGTCAAAATTCAGTACAAACAGACATTACTGTTCCAGCAAGCTTTTCTTTTAGCAAATCTCCTCACATCATCAAAAACACAAACTATTCCTCAAAATGTCACATAAACTATAAATACCTCAATAACAGTTCCTCTAAATATCTATTCCACCTCACAGTTGGATCAAGTAAAGAACACCAAAAGAGTTGACAATAAGGAAGATTGTGATTTCACTATTATCCGAATACACGTAGAAGATGATATGGACACAAATGAGATAATTTTCCCAAAAAAATAAAATAAAACCTGACTGCTATAAACAAACTTCCCAGAAATAAACAGAAACCTCAGAAAAATCCAAATAATGTCCATTCTAATACAATGGAACTGTCATAGTCACCTTCGTAACCTAGATGAAACAAAATAATCTTACACCTCTAGTAACTGTTGCAATAAAACAGTACATGTTATTTAGGAAGGATAGAAATTCCTCTACTTCAGATACACGAAGGTATAGCAATAATGATAATAAAAGTAGGAGATCAGAGGACTTACTTAACAAGAAAAGAGCAATTTTGAGAAAAGTCAAGAGTTGGGGTTAAATTTGAAAGTGTCTGCAATTCTACAGACACGATAAGAAAGCATATGTGATAGAGCCTTGTCAGTCAGTTCAATTGTGAAGAGATTGAGCAAGGCTCGTGGAGTAGGATTTTTCTCAGTGTTGTCTGTGCTTGTTAACAGGAGAGACTGCTTCTATGTGGAGGGAATTCCCTTAAGTAGAAATGGTGTGAAACTATTTGCTGATGCTATCGAGATAGTGTCATGGGGTGACCTTGGGGGAAATACACTAATAGATTAACAATAATGCTACGAGGCGCAAGACCTCCAGTATTTTTTTTATCTGCCTTTAATAATCAAGATCTTTCATTTTCTGCTTCAGTATTTAGTCATTTATGCATTTTTAACATGCCCCAATAATCTTTGTGAAAGAGAGGGAGTGAATTCTTGTG